>NC_055958.1:11442176-11584676 GCF_018492685.1 Alosa sapidissima
TCTCTCCTCACCTTCAGAAATAACACAAAGATCTTAAGCCTCTTGTTCAAAACCAGGGCTAGTCTCTCCTCACCATTAGAAATAACACAAAGATCTTGAGTCTCTTGGTCAGAACCAGAGCCCGTCCACGGTCCAGTCCTGGGGTCTGTGGTTCCCACCTGAAAGACAGAGACGGAGACGGAGGCCGCGCGTGTCTGGACATGAGAGCGCTAAATCACCGCAGCTCAGGGCTCATCTCCATCTCTACAGGCGTCGTCTGACACGGCGGCCAGATTAGTATGGAGATTGCTCTCCAGAGGGGCTGAAGGCTGAAGACCCCCTCATCTCTTGTCTCACCTTGGCATATTTCATTGGCTCTAAAACATCAGATGTGAAGGACTGACTACTGAACACTGTAACAGTGGTGTTATGCACATTTATATCATTCCTACGGCAAGGGCTTACACTCCTATAAAACGACAGTTATAGTGGCAGCAGCAGCAGCATCAGGGGTAGTCTGAGTAGTAGATATAGCACGGCTACTTTTTATACTGGTCCTAATAGTGGCATTAGTACTTAGTTAGTAGTAATAGTACTATTGTAATAGTAGTAGTAGTAATAGTAATAGTGCTATTATGATAGTGATAGTAGTAGTAGTAGTTGTTGCTAATAGTAGTAGTAGTAGTAGTAGTAGTAGTAGTAGTAGTACTAGTAGTAATAGTGCTATTATGATAGTGATAGTAGTAGTAGTAGTTGTTGTTGTAATACTAGTAGTAGTAGTAGTAGTAGTAGTAGTAGTGCTATTATGATAGTGATAGTAGTAGTAGTAGTAGTTGTTGCTAATAGTAGCATCATGAACAGTAGTAATAGAAGAGGTGGTGGTAGTGTGGTGGCTAAGAACCTGCGCTAGCATGTAGTATCCAGAGAAGTTATGGCTGCCACCGTTGTGCCCTTGGGCAAGACACCTAACCCTGAGTTGCTCTGGAGACACTGGCCCTTGTAATAATGACATAGTGAAAGTCTCTTTGGATAAAAGCATCAGACAAATGAATAAGTATGAGAAGCATTTGATCTTTTACATTCTAGCTCAGTCACACACCGTCTAGAGTTGAACTCCACAGCCGTGCAGGAGGGGGGGGGGGGGGGGGGGGGGTTTCAAAGCCCAGGCCGTGGTGGGGTGATGGGTCAACGGCCGGGTCACCCCCTGACCCATATTCTCCATCTTTACCCCCTGCACCACCCCACCAGCCAAACGAGCTGCATGCACAGGCACCCCGTTGTGTTCACCTAATACCCCCCTACCTTTCAGCAGCATTCTATAGCATTCATGGGGGGTTACAATGACCAACCCACAGAGGGGAACAATGCATTATTTGTGACTCCACTGTGGGGGCATGTTTGTCTAATGGGTCACAGAGTGTGTGTGTGTGCGTGATTCTGCGTGTGAGAGTGTGTGTATGTGTGTGTGTGTCAGTGTGTGTGTGTGTGTGAGTGTGTGTGTGTGTGTGGGTTGTGAAGGTGTAGCGATGGCCTAAACTGTGCGCTGATGTAGCTGTAAACACAGCATGGGTATGTTCTGGGTTGTAAAGATGTTCGTGTTTATTTGGCTGGGGGTCCAGGCTCCAGGGCTGGCGGCCTGAATGCCATTGTGCAGCACAATGCTGGACTTTGATGAGCGATGTGGAGGAGAGACACAATCGACTGGACAATCGCAGAGACAAAGGCACAAAAGAGCACACTGACACACAAACACTGGCACTGGGAGGGAGGCACACACACACACACACAGCTCAGTTTACACTGCTGGTAGGGGCTTTTATACTATTAAACATGTCTGTGATGGTTCGGTTTCATTAAACCTGCTAAAAGACACACTCACATCTTTCTCTCTCTCTCTCTCTCTCTCTCTCTCTCACACACACACACACACACACACGCACACACACTCAAACACACCCACACACACATACACACAGCCTACCTTATTCTGGTGGTGCTTTGAGAGCTTAGCCTTTAGACAGTCAATACCTTTTTCTTTGCTATGAGCAAACCTACATGTATGTGAGTAATGGTAGCCTAGCAACACACACAAACACAGTATCAGTTACACAAACACACACACACACACACACACAAGAATAACAGGATGATGCAGGAAGAATAACAGGATGTTGACCCATATAAGTCCCCGTACACAGGTGGTTCTGCACCATCAATTCTGTGTCCCCCAACACACACATCCCTCCACTGTAGCATACTGTATACTCACAACCTCCACACTCCTCCACAACATATAGACCAGACCGTATGTAGGTCAAAGACACAGGGAGAGCAGTGCTCTCAAGCTGGCACATCCACACACAGTTAAAGGAATACACCCAACTTGCTGAGAAATTGGCTAAGTTTGCTGGCAACTCCAGATGTCGTTCAGAGGATACATCCGCCTCTCCACTGTCTGTGTGCAGGTAGCAGTAGCCACGGTTACGGTTTGTTTTGGCATTCCAATTAAACTATTACGATTGAAAATGTGTGCCATCTGTTTACATGGTGTACGGTCTATTCCGATCAGGTGCTCTCAAGCGCTTGAATCCATCGGAATAGGAACGGAGTACAACACCTCTTTCACTACGATTGAATTTTGATTGGATCAGCCATTTCTATTCCGATTGAGGTGTACATATGAGAATTTTCATTCCGATTAAGCTGTTACATCGTTTATAATCGGATTATAAGTGTCCATGTAAATGTGGCTAGTGCTTTGAGACACAAGAGAATGTAGTGCCGAGTAGAAACATTGTTGTGTCCCATTCTGCTTTTTTTATTTATACACAAACATAAATACATAAGTCACAACGTGTAAATAAAAATATTTTGGAGTTTGAAAGTCTATTGTCACTTTTGAAAGTTAGGCATAACTCACTTCCAGCGAATTATGCTAAGATAGGCTCCACACACACACAAACACAGACACAGACACACATACACACACACACAAAATGACATTACAAGGTATCATTTCCAGAGGAAGAAGGAAGGTATCCCTCTTCTCACATTTATGTCAGAGGCAGAGTCATTTTAGCACAGCAGTGCCTGTCTACCATACAACACACACACACACACAGATACTGTATGTGCATGCACACAGACGAGAGGCGTTTGCGTCATGCTGTGCTAGGAGAGAGATTTCACGCACCACTCGTTGGCCACGCTGTCATGGGGGGGGGGGGGGGGCAGCCTGGGATGTGTCCCATATTCTTCCTCTAAGGAGAAATATCATACACAGAGGAAAGCATAGTCGTGTGTGATGCGTGCTGTGTGTGTGTGTGTGAGTGTGTGAGTGTGTGTGTGTGTGTGTGTGTGTGTGTGTGTGTGTGTGTGTACGCAAGGGACTGGTGGTGGTAGTGCGTGATGGCGGGCAGATGTTGCATCGACGCCTTGGTGCGGTGTGTTAGAGGCTTGTGTTTCTACACCACAATATCTCACCGTTTGTGTGTGTGTGTGTGTCTGTTTCTAAACCGCACGATCACATTTCCTACACTACCTCATGCACCTCATCCTGTTACACTGACGTGCGATCTCCACGGTTACGTCAGTGAAGACGACCTTGATCTGCATTCTGGAGGGCAAACACACGTTGGATCACAGCAAAATTAGAGTGAGTGTCATGCTTGCATCATGCATCATGGCACATTCTGTATTTCTGTGTGCTTCTACTTTTGTTCCTCCTTTAACAACCTTACTGTATATTGTTACTGTTTTGTGTTCAGTGTAATACGCTGTAGCATGTAGTATGGAGGTACTCTAAAATTGCATTTCAATCTCATACTGTGTAATGACATTATGAAGCTGTAACATGTAAGGCTTTAACCTTGAAGGTAAGCCCCTCACAGGGTACAAACATGGCAGGTCTACGCCAGATCAGAGCCACACCGGGGCCAGATCCCAATCGATGTCACATACAGTATATGCTCTATCTGGTTCAGTGTATCTGACCTAAGATGGAGCCATGCTCAAGGTCACTAGGTTTATTCTCACCATGTGCCAGATGTCTGATAAATGCACATATTTATATAGATGTGTGATGTGTGTAGGGTGATGTGTGTAGGGTGGTGTGTGTAGGGTGGTGTGTGTAGGGTGGTGTGTGTAGGGTGGTGTGTGTAGGGTGATGTGTGTAGGGTGATGTGTGTAGGGTGGTGTGGGTGTGTGTAGGGTGATGTGTGTAGGGTGGTGTGTGTAGGGTGGTGTGTGTAGGGTGGTGTGTGTAGGGTGGTGTGTGTAGGGTGTAGGGTGGTGTGTGTAGGGTGGTGTGTGTAGGGTGTAGGGTGGTGTGTGTGTAGGGTGGTGTGTGTGTAGGGTGGTGTGTGTAGGGTGGTGTGTGGTGTGTGTAGGGTGGTGTGTGTAGGGTGATGTGTGGTGTGTGTAGGGTGGTGTGTGTGTAGGGTGGTGTGTGTAGGGTGGTGTGTGTAGGGTGGTGTGTGGTGTGTGTAGGGTGGTGTGTGTAGGGTGGTGTGTGTGGGGTGGTGTGTGTAGGGTGGTGTGTGGTGTGTGTAGGGTGGTGTGTGTAGGGTGATGTGTGGTGTGTGTAGGGTGGTGTGTGTAGGGTGGTGTGTGTAGGGTGGTGTGTGGTGTGTGTAGGGTGGTGTGTGTAGGGTGATGTGGTGTGTGTGTAGGGTGGTGTGTGTAGGGTGTGTGTAGGGTGGTGTGTGTAGGGTGGTGTGTGGTGTGTGTAGGGTGGTGTGTGTAGGGTGATGTGTGGTGTGTGTAGGGTGGTGTGTGTGTAGGGTGGTGTGTGTAGGGTGGTGTGTGTAGGGTGGTGTGTGGTGTGTGTAGGGTGGTGTGTGTAGGGTGTGTGTAGGGTGGTGTGTGTAGGGTGGTGTGTGTAGGGTGGTGTGTGTAGGGTGGTGTGTGTGTAGGGTGGTGTGTGTAGGGTGGTGTGTGTAGGGTGGTGTGTGTGTAGGGTGGTGTGTGTGTAGGGTGGTGTGTGTAGGGTGGTGTGTGTAGGGTGGTGTGTGTGTAGGGTGGTGTGTGTAGGGTGATGTGTGTAGGGTGTGTGTAGGGTGGTGTGTGTGTTGGGTGGTGTGTGTAGGGTGGTGTGTGTGTTGGGTGGTGTGTGTAGGGTGGTGTGTGTAGGGTGGTGTGTGTAGGGTGGTGTGTGTGGGGTGGTGTGTGTAGGGTGGTGTGTGTAGGGTGGTGTGTGTAGGGTGGTGTGTGTAGGGTGGTGTGTGTGTAGGGTGGTGTGTGTGTAGGGTGGTGTGTGTAGGGTGATGTGTGTAGGGTGGTGTGTGTGTAGGGTGGTGTGTGTAGGGTGATGTGTGTAGGGTGTGTGTAGGGTGGTGTGTGTGTTGGGTGGTGTGTGTAGGGTGGTGTGTGTGTAGGGTGGTGTGTGTAGGGTGGTGTGTGTAGGGTGTGTGTAGGGTGGTGTGTGTAGGGTGGTGTGTGTAGGGTGGTGTGTGTAGGGTGGTGTGTGTGTAGGGTGATGTGTGTAGGGTGATGTGTGTGGCTAAGGACTCCTGGGGAGGTCGCTGATACAGTCTGTGTTTGGGAGAACACACTGGGAACTCATGGCAGTAAACACTCTGTGGGTTTAAAACCGAGCGATGCTCAGTGGTTAGACTGGGTGCACACACACACACACACACACACACACACACACACAGACACCACACTGACCTCCAGTGAAGGTCACCAAAGAACCACACAGCATGACAGAATCGATCTCTCTCACCCACCACAAACAGCATCACACACACACCCCCACCACAAACAGCATCACACACACACACACACACACAAACAAATATGTATACTATTTTTATCTCCCTCACACTCTTCCACACAGCACAACCAGCAGCCCTGTTGCCTGAATCAACCCAAACGACCTAATTATGTGCATTCCATGAAAACAATGATGCGAATTAGAACAAAGGTTATAATGTCAGTGTTTACATAACATTTCTGTGCCTCTCTGAGAGCCTCTCAGCCCACTGACTGACCCACATCTGACCAATGCATAGCTGCAGTATGCATGCCCGTTCCTCACATGACACCAATACGACCTAATTATTTGTGTTCCATTAGTGTGACATCAGGGGTTTGATCCGTGTATCGGCTGGCTGGGAATATTAAGAGGGACATGGGGGTGATAGTGTCGCTTATGTAAGGTTAATAAGTTCATGTGGTCGGACTCGGAGCGGAATATTCCCTGGTCGGAACACCGGCTCTGGGTCTTCCAGCTGGGATCGGAGGCCGGAGACTCCTGATTAAACGTTCCCCCTGTAGCGGGAGAGGGCTAATGTAATCATATCCACTGTACCACACACACACACACACACACACACACACACACACACACGCACACGCACACACACACACAGTACATCAAATCAGGAAGCCTTTTTTTTCCCTGACGCCGATGCTTGCATTTGCTGTGAAATCCAATTTCCTCAATCGTTCTCCCTCTCTGCGGAGAATCCATACGGCAGTTTGAGCTCTTCTCCTACGCTAGCGCGAAAACAACTCCAGCTGCCTCTACGCCGAATGTGCCTCGCGTTTGTTTCCGGGAGTCCACTGACAGAACTCCTGCTGTCATTTTTAACAAGAGTTTGTTTACTAGGAACACACACTGACACACACCATCACAGACACACACACACACACACACACCATCACTTTCACTCCACAGTGCCAGTAACAGGCGTGGTGTGGCTGCCACAGTTACCACGGAATCCACTGCCATTCGGCCATCAATCATATTAGTGGTGGAGCTCAGTACATATGACAAGGTCAGTGGCTCTGCATGCAACATGGAAGAGCATCATGATGAGGCCCTGATTGGAGAAAAGGAGACACACACACACACACACACACACAAACACACACACACACACACACACATACACACAAACAAACACACACGCACACACACATACACACAAACACACACAAACAAACACACACATGCACACACACACATGCACACACACACATGCACATACACACACAGAAGCTGATTTACACGTTACATAATACAAAAGAGAGAGCATCTTTCCCTGAAAATGTATTCCCTTGACTTCACTCTCTCTCTCTCTCTCCATCTTTCTATCCCTCTGTCATAGACACACACACACACACACACACCATTCAAGGCCGAAGCAAGCAGCCAGACTGACAGATTATCATGGAAAAATCCATTGCGGCATTGAAACTCATTCTCTCATTCAAACAAACACACACACACACACACACACACACACATCTTGCTCAGTCACACACACACTTGTGTGGTGAAAAGCAAACCCATGTTGAATGTATCATCTGTAGGATAATAAATGCCACTAGCCGCGTAGGCTCAGCTCAGAGACAAGCCTCAGGCCTCAGAGATCTCCTGCGCTTCACAAGGACCCGCCAGCGCACTGAGATCAATACTTCAATATTTTCCACTCTTCCTTCTCTCTGTGTGCTCTCTCTCTATCACTCTCTCCTTGTCTGGTTTCCCCCATACTCCCCCCCATCTTTTCTTTTATTTCATCTCTAAATTCTCCCACCTCCTCTAACTGTCCTTCCCACTGTCCTCTCTCTCTCCATCTCCATCTGTCCATTTCCTCCTCCTCTCCTCCCTTTCCTTTTTCTCCACCCTCCCTCCATCCTCTGTAAACAGAGATGGTGGTGGAGGAAGAAGCGAACCCAACCGGGAATAACACCGTGATGGACAGGTGTTTGTGAGTGCAGGAGGAGGCGAAAGCAGCCAGACAATAGAAAACTCCGGAAACAGTACAAAATAAAAGCCCCTTGCTCATATGCATTCAGATGAAGTCATGTTTGTGGGAGCTGCAGGGGAGGAGCTGAGCGCAGGCTCCTTCTGACGGGCCTATATTTACACAACAGAGGGGCTTAAGAGGCCCTTTAGCTGGAAAAAAATCAAACACACTGACTGGCCATTATGGGGAGGAATATTCAGAGCGTTAGAGTGGTCCTCGCCTTGAGAAGAGAAGAGAGGAGGGCAGAGAGAGAGAAACAGGGAGAGGAGGAGGAGAGGAGGGCAGAGAGAGAGAAACAGGGAGAGGAGGAGGAGAGGAGTAGCCTGGCGAACCAGACCCACATCAAGATGCTGCCGCTAGGGGCGCGTCTAGATTTCTAGGCTAGGAGAGGAGGGCACAGAGAGAGAAACATGGAGAGGAGAAGAGAGGAGGAGGAGAGGAGGGCAGAGAGAGAGAAACAGGGAGAGGAGAAGAGATGAGGAGGAGAGGAGGGCAGAGAGAGAGAAACAGGGAGAGGAGAAGAGATGAGGAGGAGATGAGGGCAAAGAGAGAGAAACAGGGAGAGAAGAGATGAGGGCAGAGAGAGAGAAACGGGGAGAGAAGAGAGGAGGGCAAAGAGAGAGAAACGGGGAGAGAAAAAAGAAGAGAGAAAAATGGATGGGAAAGGGACTGATAACCAGAGAGTAGATCTGATGAGATGAGAGGAGAGGGAGAGAAGATGAGGGACACAGAAAAAGAGTTGCAAAGGGAAAGGAAAGGATGACAAAGGAGAGAGAAGAGAGGAGGAGAAGAGTGAAGAGCGGAGAGGAGGAGCTTTGTCCATCTCTCGGCCACTGCTCCCATTAGCAAATGAATGTTTGTCCATAAACCGTCTGTCAATGCTGTGAGCCTGCTAGCACTCCCTGGCCATGCTCGCCACTCTTTCATTGAGCTCATGTGGTCAATAAAACACTCCTGTTATGCTTGGAGGTGCCTGGAACTCACATCAATGCATGTCTCCTACTGTAACTAAGGCTTAGACCTTGGGTTTCGGTCAGTTTACTGGACCAACGTACTGGACAAATGCTTTTCCTCTTTATAAACAGGTATGGTGCAGCCTTCTGAAGTGCTTCAGCTTAAGTGGGCGTAGGCCTACTTGAATTTAGGAGGACCATAATTCAGAATTCTACTCTAAACTCAAATCTACTCTCAGTCAGTTTTATTCAAAGCGATTGAAACAATGCATGCAAGGGAGTAGACGCTCAAGGCAAATATAAGACCATGAACAAAAACGCCATTTTGCTCTCACACGCTTCAGATTCACTGGCTTCAAATGCTAGAAAGCAGAAAGGAAAGTGAGCAGGGTGCACAATGCTAAATACCTGTGAGAGATCTAGACATTTTATTCTTAACCAAAGGGGTTAAAGGATTAAATGTGTGTCAAGTGCATTGCCAGTGAAAGGGGGTATCTTTAATTCCATCGGTCTATCAGAGGTAAGGAGACATGCGGAGAGCAGAGGTCTTTTTATTCATTTTTATTCAGATCAAATGAGGGGGAATGGCATCATTTATTCAGCGGAATGGTCCTGAGGAAGTCAGCAGAGGTGGCGTTTCACGCACCACTCCTCTCCTCGGCTCCGTGGAAGCCTTGCGTCAGCCCTCGGGAATAACGGGAAACGCAGGAATGGGCTACATGTGCGTCCCAACTGCTCTTTTAAACATGAATTCAGCGAGAGAAAGTGAGAGAGAGAGAGAGTGAGAGAGAGAAAATGAGAGGAAGAGAAGGAAATAGAGAGAGGGAGAGGTAGAGAGAGAGGTAGCTTTGTGACTGACTGAGCTGAGCTTTGGCAATAATGTTATTGAAACGTTCATGCCAATAAAGTTGGGTTAAAGATAAAGAAGAGAGAGAGAGGGAGAGGTAGAGAGAGAGAGGGAGAGGTAGAGAGAGAGATAGAGGTAGAGAGGGAGGTAGAGAAGGGGAGAGAGGGAGAGGTAGAGAGAGAGGGGAGAGAGAGAGAGAGGTAGAGAGAGAGAGAGAGAGAGAGAGAGAGTGATACCAGACTGAGATTTAGGTAGTGGCTGAAACGCTGACGTGTTAATATTGTAACACGTAACTTTGGGGGCCGCCTCACTAACCCTTTTACCTGGCCGCCACTTGGCTTAATCAGCTCCTTAGAGGATTACCTCAAACCTGGTGAGAAAAAAGGAGAAGGCTGTGTAAGGCCTGACCTGAATACTCAATGAGAACGCTTGGAACAAGGAGAGTTAATCGCGTCGAGGACACTGCGGTTCTCCTGTTTGTTCCGAATGTAGAGCAGTTACAGATTCGACTTTAGAACTTGCTGGTGCGGGATTCTGAAGAACCCAATTGCTTATCTGCCTGATAGAAGATCTCAGCTCTTGAAGAACTGTCACTAGCTGAGGATCACATTGAGTAGAACTCACCATAAGGAACATATGGAAGTTATCATTGAGTAGAACTCACCATAAGGAACATATGAAGGTTATCATTGAGGAATACTCATCATAAGGAACATATGAAGGTCACAACCTGCAGTTTTTCTGAGACTAAAATGTAGGTCAGAAGAGGTATGTCACATTTCGAGTAGACTAGTTATGCAGGTACGGGCCAGGTGACGGAGCACATAAAACAGGGCTGTATTGTTCAACACAAATAATACCCCAAATCCTTCTTAGTGCCATAATTTTCAGACCTACTTTATTTCTTTCATAACCATCAGACAATAGGAAATGCAAAACATAACAGAAATGAGACCAACCAGGTCAAATTCACAACAACCTCAAAGTAGTTGACCACCGTGTCCTACTCAAAATAGCAGATAGAATTTGCAGGAATCAACAGACAGGTGGGAGATACTCAATATTGTTCATGAGTTTATAGTTCCTCCAATTCCTTCTTTTCCTCCTCCCTAGGGACCCCCTAGTTTGCCCTGCGGAGTCAGTATGGCACCTCGCCTGGACTGAGGGATGCTGGGTAATTACAGCGGAGTGCTGTTGGGCGAAGACACGGTCATTGGGCCGCTGAAATTGTGTTTGTGTGTGTGTGTGTGTGTGTGTGTGTGTGTGTGTGTGTGTGTGTGTGTGTGTGTGGAGGGTTGGAGGGGGTCTGGGACAGACTCTGCCGGCAGGGGTCAGCTCCAGCCCTCAAACCCTCTCAGAGATGGAGACCCCTGCTGGGACGCTGCACACTTATTATCTTAGCACACATGTGTTCCTGCCAAGATATGCCAGCTATACACACACGGCAAACAAAAGCACACACAAATACTATATGTGTGTGTGTGTGTACACACATACTCACAGACACACAAATACACGTGTACACAGTGATGTCAAATACACACACACACACACACACAGTACCAAGATACCAGCACATACACCAAACATGAATACAGATTACATACACTCTTGACCACACATCACATCCTACTGACACCACTTGGAAAAGTGACAGACACACACACCCACCACAGACACCGGTAGTGTGTGTGTGTGTAGCAGCTGGAGTGTGAGGGGTTCGCAGCTGGAAACCTCACTATATATTCACCCTTGACTAACCCCCAAATGAGCAGGCAGCAGCCATCTGCAGTCAAGGAAAACAACAGAGACTCAGAAACCCTCATGGTGACAGCTCAGCGCTCTACCTCCAGGGCAGAAATGATACCACTGACCGACTGTCTATAAACCTATGAGTGTGTGAATGTGTCATGGAGTGTGTGTGTGTCGTGTGTATGAGTATGTGTGTGTATATCAGATCAGAGTGTATGTGTTTCATCTGTGTGTGTGTGTGTGTGCGAGACAGATAATTAGTGTGAGTCTGTCTCTTGTGAGTGTGTGTGTATATTAAATGAGAGTGTATGTGTTTTGTTTGTGTGTATGTGAATGTGGTTGTGTGTGTGGTGTATGCATATGTGATGAGTGTGTGTGTGTCTGTGTGTCAGTCTCTCTCATGAGTGTATGTCAGTGTGTGTGTTTATTGGCAGGTAAACCAGGCTAGAGACTAGGCATTGTTCCACATTAGAATGGGTTTGCCTTTTGTGCTAAAATATGCTAATGTACGGCGGCCACTAATAAGATGTGATGGATTAGGTGTACACAGGGGGGGTAATCAGAGCGTTATTTGCTTGATGGACAGTCCCAAGAGGAGCAGTGCACACTGGGTAATGTTTTCCCAGTTCAGCCTGCCAAACATCGCTGCCAGTAAGCCATGTTAGCAGGGCATCAGCGGCCTCAAAGCAATTAGATAACGAAAGACAGATTAAGACGGATGCACTGGACTTTGACAGATGAAGCGAGGACATCACAGTGAGTGAGTGGACAACATGTGATCAATGCAGAAAAGTATTTTCTTTGTTATGGATCATCATTTATTGTCATCATCAATATAGTCACGTTATGTTGTAAAACAACATAATTGAAATAACCTGCGACACCTGAGCATAAACTGGGTGGAAGCATTTGAGGATTTGATTTTGTTTATTTGTTTGTTTGTTTGTTTTCTGTCCTCATAAACCATGATGTAGGTGTGCCGTCTGCAACAGAAGAGTCTCCACATCTGTGATCAATGAGTTTCCTGATGAAATTTACTCCCCCATATGCGCTGGCCAACAAATGACTATCCCTGAGTGATTAGCCCAAAAACAGCAAGTGATCCACAGCCACACAGACAGAGTGCTGAGCATCTCGCTGCGACAGATGTCACTGCAATACCTCATTTAAAACTTGGCGTGTGCGGCAGGATTTAAGGCTGTCAGGTGACGCCTTGGCAGGTAGCTGGCCTTGGGGGGTGGGGGGGTGAGGTGTTGATCTGCTTAAGCCACAGCTGTTTGGAGAGTGCCACACGTGTGACTCAGCTGTTAGTGCGAGGTCTTATCAACGTTGAGGTCATGAGAACAACTCCCACAGAGCTTAGGCTCAGACAAATTATAGGCTTGTTTTTTTTGTTTTTGCGTACAGCACCACAACTGCTATCGACAGAAAAAGTTGGATGTAATAGACTACAGAATTGAGATACAGAATTGTCAGTACTGGAGTTGCTTAGTTAGTTGCTTTGTAATATCTGCTTAAATTACAAAAAATGCCATAAAGCTAGTTCATACAGTACACATACACACACTCAATTAGAATTAATTTAACAGTAATTCCTGTTAAACATGTAAACAAGGAAGTAAATTAACCAGTGAGGCCATGATGCTAATGAAGCCTTGTGTTTAATATTGTAGAGTTCCTTAACCACAATGAAAATTAAACTAATTAAAATGAATTGAGTTACCATTTGATGTGTTTTATGTGTGTTTATCAAAAGCATCACCTCCATTCTAATTCTATATTCTAAATTGTACAGTACATTCTAAATTCCTATTCTGCAAATCACACAAATACTCTGCACTGCATCCACCACCATATCTACAATACATTCACAGCTCTGCATCCACCACCATATCTACAATACATTCACAGCTCTGCATCCACTGCCATATCTACAATACATTCACAGCTCTGCATCCACTGCCATATCTACAGTAAATTGACGTACATAAAGAAAAGGCCTGGCTGAACTCTCCAGTCAGCATTCCCCTGTTCTGAGTGGAGTCCCGGAGGGCCGTGTTTGCTTGACAGGGCGTGGACGGTAAGTGCTGGTATTAGCATTTTATTAAGTGACCTCCTAACCCTCGTGCCCTGCCCCTGCATTCATTTTCCACACTGTTCCAGCCTTCCGCCCATCCGTCACGAGGAGAGACAAGAGATGTGGGCACAGCCTCTGTCGACGTCTCTCCAGCTCAAAGGAGAGTAAATGGGCTCTCAGCTCTCTGTGTTTAATTCAAATTTTAACCTGGTGATTTGCGGAGGTCACAGAACATTTTTGCAACATTACATTTTGTCTTGCAAGAATCTTTCTTGACGGCTTCCAGCCTGTATACTGGTGACTAAAAGGGAGTAACTAGTTGGGATTCCAGCCAACTCATCTGAATGTTTTGTTTTTCATTTCATGTCAATCATGCTTGTGCATGCTTCCATCTCTTGTGCTATGCTATGCAAATTAATAAAAATGCACACTATCCTACTCAAGGGGGGAGTTATGAACAGCTAATACAATTTGATGCAAATAAAAGTATTTATATTAAAGGCACACTATGCAGCTTTTTAGCTTAATATGCAAGTTTTTTAGCTTAATTTACCTTAATTTAACAGCTTCAGAGTCATTGGAATGGTTATATGACTTTTTTCGGGTTGAATGGTGGCCGTCTCGCTTCCCCCTAGCGCCTGTGAGCGGAAAAACCACCCTTGCAACTGTTGGCCGGCGGGCTCAGTGTCAGGAAGTATAACGAGTGTAACGAATTGATTTACTGCATTCAAATACACATACACGCCAGGAACCGGCTAGAAAAAGGTAGCGATGGAGTTTCTCAGATATTTGTCATGACAGAGCCAGCGAAAAAGAAGCAAAAACCGAGAAAACAGTAAGGAAATTGCCAATACTGCATAGTTTACCTTTAACATGAAGCGCACTACACCCATGCATATTAGAAGTTAACCTCTTCCATCAATTTGATTTCTTATTAGATTTTTTTTGTAACATTTATTTTTACTTTTTTATGCGTTCCTGTAACTGTACACTACTCCTTCAGAGGCACAGAATGTTTTCTTCAGTGCTTGAGAGCTGTCGGGTGCATTCAGAGAGAAACACGCCAAACCAGGTGTACTTACATGACATCTGCACTGCTCACAGACAGGTGCAGCCTGGCAATGCAGAAAGGCGATGACAGGCTTAGTGATAGTAACGACCAAACCCAAAAGAAGTCAGACGTAGAATACTGCGGGTAGAATACTGCCTTTAAAAATAGCAGCTGTACTATAGCAGGGGTTCGAATCATTAAGACAGCTGTTCAGAATGACCATGAATTAAACAGTATCTGCAGGTGCAGATGCTACAATCAAACTCTTTTCACTGCCAGGGTAATTGGTAATTAATGTGTGTGTGTGTGTGTGTGTGTAAGTGATAGAGAGAAACAGAGAGAGAGGAGAGAGAGAGAGAGGTGATGTTGAACCTGGTTGAAGGCCCCTGTTTCAGTGTTTGGTTACCCATCTGCAATACGGTTTAATTACCCCATCAGTAATTTGTGTCTTGCTCCATATAACCAGGCACCAGGGACCTCACCATCCGTCTGCTGCTCCCAGCGTTGACAGTCTCTTTGTTGGGGGGATCTCAAGGTCGAGGTGGGTTATGGTGGGGGATGGTGGGGCGGGCGGGGGTGGGGGCGGTAGTGGGGGGGTCGGGGAAGGAAATAAACGGTGCGTTTGTCACCACCCCAAAAGCAGCTGCGACTGCGGTTGCAGATGAGAAACAATGGGAGGTGTTTACTGTGCAGACGAGCTGGGAGGGGTGGCCTTCACTGGCAACCATGTTAGAAAATACCCCCGCCCCCCCCCAGACTAGACCACCATTAACAACAAATTGGGGGCATAAACCAGGGAGAAATGGGTACGTCTGATCGTAAATATTGCAAAGAACACACAAACACACACACGCACACACACACACACACACACACACACACACACACACACACACACACACTATAGCTCATTGTCCGATCCTTCTATGGTCCCAGGGCATATTTGCGTTGTGCTCAAGCCAGCAAAGTAATAATTTAATTGCATGCTCTATAATTGGATGGATTCATCTTCTTTTAAGGAAAATATATACTCAGTGTTGCCACTATATCACACTCCTTGGATGGTGCTGGGGCCAAATCTATTTGGGCCTGCAGGACAAAAGCAAGCGGATTTGACGTCACTGGCTCACTGAAGGGTCGGACCTTCCATGCTTTTTTTTCTTTCTCGGTGCTAAGCTAATCTGAGCCACTGCAGGGTTTCTTTCCGAACAACTGGGGCACTTCATCACAGTCAACATCTGCAGTCAACCCACACACACACACACACCATACAGCTATGCGTGTACACACGCATGGACACACACTCACACACACACCACACACACACCATACAGCTACACACGCACGCACACACACGCACGCGCACACACACACAAACACACACACACACACACACAGATCATTTTACACATTTTATCACAAAACAAAGTGTCTTCTCCTGCTTTGGCTAAAGACATCTGCAGTAGTGTAGTGATCATGTATCATTGAGAGGAAGTAATGTAAGTTTATCTCCAGCAGAGTGACCATGCCGGGATCGGTTACCAGCGGTCAGGATGTAGATGGGGTCCGGTGATTCAGACCGTCCACTTCTGAGACGAGCGCCGAGGAGAAGGAGAAGGAGAGGTCTAGCCTCCTCCTCTTCACTCACTACAAAAGAAACTAATTTCCTGTTAAGTGTGCAGACACACATACGCAGGAAGCACATACACACACTTTTTCTGTCACACACACACACACACACACATACACACACTAACTGATGGGGATGTGTATGCATTCATTTCAGTCAAACCTATCCATTTGCAAAGTGCCTGATACACACATACATTATACACACAGATCCCCCCCACACACACACACACACAGAGAAAACCACAGATAATTCTGTACAGGTTCACATCTGGGTTACACCATTGCCATTGATACTCCCATTTGAATAATAGCCTCGCTGTTACGTAACCAAAAGATAGAACAGGACATGAAGATATAAACCAATTGGATACTGCTAGCACAGCCATCTAAAAGAACTGACACACAAGCTATGGATGTCACTGGGCTCACGAGTGAATAATTTGCTACATCCAGAGCTGAAGTCAAATGTCAGGAAACTCCTGACCTGCCCGCGTCTGCAGTTAAAAGTTCTGATCCAGTGCCCGCTTGTCTCATCAGAATTAACTTCCCCGAAGAGCTCTGTCCACTAAGCACGACTTGGACCAATAAGTAAAAACCACAGCAATCACTTAATTACCCTTCTAACGAGCCTCCTCCTTATGTAACACAGAGATCTCCCTCTCAGGCCCTGCTCTTTATCTCAGGCAATAGCTTAATGGACAACAACTGCGTCCTCATCACGGCCGTATATGCTGACCGACCGGCCGGCCAGCCCATCCGCTCAAGGCTAAATTAAAATGATTACATTTATGGGCCGCGCCGTCTCCCGTGCCCGGCGGCGGGCTTGACCACCATAGGACGCCGACCCCGTTAACTCGGGAGTATGGGAGATGTCCACCGGCATGGTCCTCTGGACTGCCCAAGCATGTCTCATTAAGTCTAGTGGTATTGACTATCCAATGCTTTTTGCTATGCGCTGAGAAGGCTGTAGCAGGAGAAGGCAATAACATGTAATAAAAAAGGAGAGATAGAGAGAGAGGGAGGGGGGGGGGGGGGGGGGAGACAGCGCTGGTTGGCTTTTGTTCAAACAGGCTCAGCTCACACAAATCCCTTAAGTTCCCAGAGCAGAGTCCCCACAGGATCCGTCTGAGTGGGGGCTGCTCCACCTGCTCAGGTGATTAACCAAACAACCTCACATGGAATCAAACCAGCCCTGTGCTCACAGCATCCTCCCCTCACTCACCACATAGTGCAGTATAGTGAATAACACACAGAAGATCCTTCAGTATCCTATCAATTAAACCTAACTGGGTGGGTTTAACCAAAATATTGGCTATTTCAATTTCCCAAGGAGTCATAATACATTTCAATGTTACATCACATTACTTTACAGGAAGCAGAGCGGGGGGGGGGGGGGGGGGGGGGGGGGGTTGGGGGGCTCATCTGGCACATTGAATAATGAAATCAAGAGCTGCCTTTGTCTCGGATTAATCCAGAGGTCCTTAAGTAGTCCAATTAAAATCACAAGCGTGACATTTCACTTCATTTATACTCGCCACATGACTCTGGGGAGGGGGATTGACTGAGGGCAGAAAGTGGTACCCGAGCAAAGACACACACACACACACTCACACATGCATACACATACACACACACACACACACACAAACACACATACACACACACGCAGACACACACACAAGCACACACAAACACAAGCAGGTGCGCACACACACACACACACACACACACACACACACACACACACACACACACACATATATAAAGCAAGTCATGCAGTCATGGGGTGAATTGGTACAAATGTCTTCCTTGTGAGTGCCAGTCACACATACAGTAGACTCCTTTCTCTCTCCACTATGGCAGATGTCCAGGCTCACAGAAGGCCTATAGGTCCATCAGCTGAGGGATCGTGGGGGGGTTTCCATCTCCATCAGACCTAATCAATATTTAATGCCAAATTGTATGTAAAGAGGCTGGCAGGGACTGCTGCCTCTGAAACAGCATGGGGGCTATTTACAAGAGACTGCTATACCCCCAGGCCAAAACTGGTGTGACAGACTTGTAAGCATGGATAGCCCTCATGCCATAGACCTTATTAGGAGTTTCTGCAGCAGCCACAACACGAAACGGGCAAAGTCTCTCTCCTGGCTTGAAATACACCTGGTTCCAACTCCACTGCCCTTCAGGTTTTGAAAGTTCCAGCTGGACACCACCTGTGCCCATCAAAACTAAACCTGTTTTTGGGCCGACCTTTAGACCTAATAGGCCTTAAATGCTGACGACATGCAGTGCCCGCCAACATGCTCGTTTACCTGTATCCTCAGGAGCCCGGCTCGGGCTGTCGGGCAGCTGTTGGTGCTGCTGCTGTCGCTAAATGAAGACATTTCAGAGCAGAGCCGAGCAGGCTGCGCCGGAACTGACTGCATATCGAACGTTGAATGGAAAATACGAACTGAATGGTCTGTGAAATGCCTGAAAAAAAAAATGTTTCTGAAAGAGACAGCCTATGCCAGATAATTGGATAACAACGGGTGGTAGGCCTACCCAACGTGTTAACACATTATTTCACTGCCAAATATAATAATCGAAGGAACACAATAATTCTGAAAAACCCCTATGGCCTAGCCTATTGCACGGTTTATTGGCATCCAAGAGGAACCGAGAGCCTTGTGTGAATTTAAGCAAACGCGAGAAGGCAACAATTTGCATAGCAGTCTACCTGAAGCATAGGCTATCACTCTCGGAGCAATAGCCTATCAACCAACCAAACATGATCTTCTTTCCATAATTTGACCAAGAAGCCTATTTAACCAGAGAGGTTATGCGTATGATCTGCAGAGAATCGAAGATGAACTAATAACTACCACCCTCAGGAAAAACGAAAAAGGACCATGTGCACTTCTGCCCTCTTCACATGCATTAATATCGATGTTCCGCGAGAGCCTTCTATCCGACCGCAGGCGTTGCCGAGCATATTAAAACTCAGTAGGCTACGACAATTAATTTAACCCCCATTGTTTTACCTCTAGCAGAATTCATTATGACATCTCGTAAAAGAGCAAGGTCACTAAATTTTAGGAACGTAACGTTAGTTATAAAGATAGGCTACACATTGTTACTTACATTACTATCCGACGTTTACTTTTCAGTCCGCTTTCAAACGGGCTCAGGGAATCTGTAGCCGACCGACCACCCTCAACGCAGGATCTGGAGTCAACAGCCTTTCTGTCCAACCTTATGTGTTTCGCGACGTTTCACAAAGCCCCGCGCACGCTCCTGCGTTCGCTGACGTCTAGCCTATTCATCAATGCTTTTCTGTACTTCTTTCACTCTGCCATTTATACGATGCGCTATCTCTTTCTGTCTCACCCTTTGTGAGTTACGCTCGGTAACTTAACACTTTGTATGAGGAGTAGGCTACTTGTCTATCCTCTGCGAAGCGCTACTGGGCACCGTCCTCTCTCGTAGGTCTCCTTGGAAACTACACAGCAAGCGCTGACTGTGGTGCTGATTGGCCGAAAGGGAAAAAAAAGCTTAAGCCACTTAAAACCGTGCGCCCCTCATTCTGGCCTATAGCCTACTAGGGAGCTTTAATTTTTGAAAGTGTGTGAAAGTCTGAGTCAAACAGGATCAAATTCATCATCATTTGAATATTCTCAATTAATATGATTATAATACGATTTAAGCCTAAGACAAAGATTTTTTTTTTATTTATTTCAAATCTATTGAGTATAAAAAGTGTCAAAATTGTATTTAATCCACTACTTGATGCTGTAAGTCTTGCAAAGAATCAACTCTCATGGATCACCCCATGAAATGCAACCTGGAGTGGTCCTGCACATAGAGCACTGACACCAGTATCCCTTTGCACCATCTGACACCCGATCTGGCTGATAAAGTCTATCGGAGACGGGGACAGGGGACGGCGCCTGTGGAAGGGGTATTAACTTACTGCGCTACGGGGAGTCTCCTTTCTGGCCGACTGGCACCACCGTGAACTTGAAAATGTTGCCATGGACACTGTGATGTGTATACAGTCCCTGACCACTCAAGCAAGCTGTTGAACACACACACATGATGAAGAAAAGAGACGTCTCCACAAACTGATGTATTGGTCTTGTTGATCATGAGAAGATCATGAGAACTGAGGTTCTTCAGTATTACAGAAATGATTTATGGCACCCTTTTCTCTGTTTAAAGGTTCTACTCTGATTTCTGTCTGACAAAAGCTCATCGAAGGCTAATAGGTTTCCATACAGACCATTACTGAAAAGAAAAAAAGAACCAATATCTGAGCGAGAACAATTTTTGATGATCCTACATTTCCTCTCTTAAACAATGACCTAAGTCTGAGCCTACCCTCAAATTAGGAGTTCACAGTTAGGCTAATGTCCATTATACTGTTAAAAATGAAAGGAATATGAGCAGGCTTTTGTGAAATATCTTGATATTAAGGAACACTTTTAAAGGAATTTCTCTGAATAGATCAACATCCTAACATTCCTTGGTGCTCCTGACATTCCTTGATGCTCCGAGCCCCAGTGTGATCCCTGAAAATCCAGATTCCCAGTGGGCTGCTCTGATCTCCTATTGTTCCTAGGAGACATATGTCCACAAAAGTGTGCTGGCAGCAGGTTTTAAGGGCTTAAGATTAATTAACAGTTGGAGGATGCACATGAGCTGATTTCACCCCAACAGAGCTGTGTGGTGCAAAACGTCAGCCCACCTAAATCATAGCCTATATATTGTTTGACAACTATATCACCCATTTTAGCTATTAGGCTTACACATATTGCATTTCTTTGTTTTTTTAAACATTTCTTCCAAATAACATAGGAACAACTCATCTGAATATGTAGTTCCCAACCATAGTCTATTACACCAGTGAGTGCACAGGTTGGCTACACCTTAATTCATTAAAATAAAATATTAACAACATCAAGAGATAAACAAACTGTAGCCTAAGTTCAGAAGGTTACACACGCCAAACAAATTCTATGCATATTGCTGTGATGGCAGCTATTTTGATTGACAACAAAAACATTGGGGAAACATTTGGTTTAGGTGATAGTAAAATAGGCCTAGGCTACATTCACCTCAAATATTGGTTAAACAGTGCTATTCAGAAATAAGCCTATTTATAATAATAATTTAGGAATCCTAATTAGGCCTATAGTTAATAGGCCTATAACATTCACCTTCACATTATTTAAACAGTAAACAAATAAATTTGGCTGAACTGTTCATTCACCGATTTTGACTGAAGACAGGTGCCATAAGTTAGCAGTTGGCCAAGTCGCTGAGGTTGGCTTTAAGTGAATCAATCCATTAATCACATAGCTTAATAGGCTAAATAGGCTACAAATGTTATTTATGTATGTATGTATTTATTTAGCTATTTATATATTAATCTTTGTCCTAACCTATTAAACGAGCACTGAAGTTAACTTGAAATAATCTGTAAGTGGGCTAGGCCGACCTACTCTTAAATGAATTGATAAATTCAGCAAATTTATCAGACAACTGTTAACAGGTTGATGCACCAACCAATGCCACGTGACGAAGAATAGAGGCAGGGAAAGGGAAAGACGGGCTACTTCCGCCTGATATTTGTGTAGCCTACTTCGTTTTTAGCCTTTTACAACTGACCTAGGATCAGATATTTGTAGTTTCGTTGTTGTGGCAAGTGTTAAAGGGAACTGTGGATTCTGGTCCAGGACCTGGCTAACATCGCTAATCCGTAGCATAACTTGTCCCACCCTGGTGTGTTCGGTTACAATGATTGACAGTGCGTTTGGCGAATTATAAAATGAGAAAATGCATAATGAAGCGTCGTTGACGGTACGTCGAAATTATTGGGCCAATCAAAACACAAGAAACACAAACGTCGGCTTTAGGAGTGAGGTGGCTGCCTCTGCCATAGATGGGCTTGAATGGAAGTAGAAAGTTACATGTTAGAAACATATGGTACTAAACTTTATCTAGAATGAATGGAACAGCCTACTCCAACTTTGATAATCAAGAGCATATCCTCAAATTGGGAGAGACGTTTGAGAAACAACCTAAAAGCGCATTCCACACGGTTCGATGTAAGTGACATCCTTTAAATAGCATTTTCGTTCTGTTGTATAGCATTTTAACTGATATTACCAACCATTCTAGCAATGGCGCTGCCTTTTCTGAAAATGAGTAGGCATATTTGTTAAACCTTGGTTCAGGCTTCTGTCTGGGCAGCTATAGTGTCTGTGCTTGCTTGTCGCTAAAATGGAAATAAACCAGAGAAAGCTCTGTGAAGAGACACTCTCCTTGACATTCGTTGTTTGCTGGATCATTTGATTAAATAATAAACCCCCTATGGATCTTATTGAAATGACCGCAACTCTGTCGAAACGTTTTTGAACGGGCCATAAGCTAACAGATGGTGTGAGGGGAACGTTGATATCAGGAGCTCGCTTCATTAAACACGGAGTTATAGCTCCACCTGTTGGAAGAATATGGCAGTGCAAATAACAGTTTTGTTCTTTTGTGATGAGCGTCTGAACGGGTTTCCATCATGATTGCTCACACAGGATTTAGATTTCACTTCATTTTATGTACTAGTGTAGCCTAATGTCGTAAAAATATTTGCCTTTTTCCCCCAGATGACTTCAAACCAGCCTCCATTGACACCACATGTGAGGGAGAGTTAGAGGTTGGCAAAGGGGAGCAGGTCACTATCACACTGCCAAACCTTGAGGTATATTATTTCCCTGGAAATATTTGAAGATTTTATTAACCTTTATTTGTTTTAAAGTGTACATCGTAGTTTTATGAATGAATCTCCTTTATGCTAATGGTTTTGAAGGTGCACCAGTATCCTAAAGAAGTGTTTTCCCACTCTAAATGTGTTTTGGTGAAGGGAAAGGAAGTATTCTACAAAAAATCCAGCCATAAACAGTTCTGAGTATGACCACTGATACGGTTTCCAATATGTGGGCAAAAACACTAAGGGTTGTGAACCTTTTCTACCCCATGCTATTCTCTAGTCAGGGTGTGTCAGAGATGTGGTTTTGATATTTTGGGTGGTGTTTCTCCTGGTTACTACAGGGCTCCACAGCTCCCGTGACCGTGTTCAAAGGCTCCAAAAGACCCTACATGAAGGAATGCATTCTCATAGTCAACCACGACACAGGCGAGTACCGCTTGGAGAAGCTCAACAGCAACATCGCTGTGAAGAAGACCAGGTGAGTGGGTCTTGCAGTGCTTGTTTGAAGGTGACGAGAAGGTTCTCTAAGCGTGCCCATGCAATGAAGCAAGATACTGTAATTCAATATTTACTTTCAGGCAGCATTCTGCCGAGTGAGCAAGAGCTAGTGAGAGAGTGTTCAGGTTGGTATTGTATGTGTGTGTGAATAAGCAAACTAAATGTGTGTGTGTGTGTGTGTGTGTGTGTGTGTGCGCGCGCGCTCGCTCGCATTTGTGTGTGTGTCTGCAGGGCGGAGGGCAGCAGTAAGATCCAGTCTCGGCTGGACCAGCAGACGAGCCGCCTGAGCCAGCAGCTGAAGCCTGGAGGGAGCAGCAAGGCCTCGTCCAGCTCCAAGAGCTCCCCCCCGAAGGAGAAGCTCTCCCCCGCCTCCCCCATGGACGACATCGAGAGAGGTCTTTACATACTCTACGCATTGGTCACTGCGCGTGCGAATTTGACATCAAAATGTCGTAGATCTCGCTGGTGCGCCACAATATAAAGTGCGCGTCCAGAGGTCGTGCAGCACTCTAGTCCCTTACGCACCGGAGGAACTTTTTGCAGTTCTTTTTTCACGCATTCGGACAGCATGGAACTGGGGATTAAAGAGTTCCTCTCTGCAGTTCCTATAACTATTTAAGCTCCTACTGTGGGGTAGGGTATGTTCCCTGTGCATAGGAACCATGGCTGATTTGCATGCCAAGGCAGCAGAAGCATCTTTTTAAAAATCATTTTCAGCTTCTGTAGGCCAGTAGGCCACGGCTGCCCCAAAATCAGGAATGGGACGGCACCTGTGACCTATAAATTGGCAACACAAACCTGCTGCAAACACATTTCCGTTTCAGTTTTATGGCAGTTGTTTACCTAAGTTTTTTTAAGCTTCCAGCCTCCCTTTGGGTAATCCCGGGTTTCACGTCACAGCGTTATGAATTGTAGGTAATTCCCTTGAGTAAAGTGTTCACATATGCCAACTTGGGGAAAGGGCTCAGAAAGGATGCGAGTGAGCCCTCAATCACTTCACAATTTTGCAGTGGGACAGCCCTAAGCCCTCACCTATGCAAGTTCACGAGAATGTGTGTGAGTGCGTAAGGGGAGACATTGGGACTGGGCTATAATTCACTGGAAGTGGGTTAGTTATCTTAGCATAATTCACTGGAAGTGGGTTACACCAGTTAGCCTACAGCTCCTAAAAGTTACAAAATAGACTTCCTTACAACAAATAGATTCAACTATATTCTCTTGTTGATGACAAGTATTTTGTTTGGTATATGGTATAGTCTAACTCTGAAAAGTACTTACTGGGAGAGCCTTTCTCCAGTGTGAACCTTTAATGGGACAGTTTGTACACAATACAATATAAAGTGCGCGTCCAGAGGTCGTGGTATAGTCTAACTCTGAAAAGTAGTGGTAGTGAGTAGAGGGTCCCTAAAGCCAAACCGAAGTATCCCGAGGTCTTTATGTGGTCGGATAGAGAGTCCAGAATGAATTTCATCAAGCCAGTACCTTTCCGGAAATGTTGCCATCTTTGTTGCCATCTTTGCTGCCATCTTTAGGGGAAAGTCCGTAGGAGTCGATTGCCTAAGGAAATTCACAATTTCGTCGCAGTTTTAAAAAAAAAAAAAAAAAAAACATAAAACAAACAAAAAAAAAAAGTCCAGTCCATACAACTTCATTTCAAAAGTTTTCAAAAATTTTTTTTTATTTTTTTTATTTTATTTTTTTTATACGGCGACGAAATTGTGAATTTCCTTAGGTAGCAAATAATACTACATTGATCAATACTATTACCACAGGATGAGTGCAGAAGTTTTAACTACTATTTTTTTTTTTTTAAGCTTTAAGTAGTAGAATCTGAAGTGAGATGGACCATCATATTTTCATATACTATACTATACTATAGTCACTTTGGACTAAAGCATCTGCCAAATACCATAACCATAATTGGAAATTCCATATCATATCTATCTATAGAAGTACTGCATGCATGACTCCAAAACCTTGTGGCATGTGTAGGTAGGTTTCTACATTCACGGTGTAACTGAGTTTTGATATCTGTGTGCTCCTAATTACCCCTGTAGTGGTTGAACTAGTTGAGCCAGACGTTAGCCACACAAAGGTCATGGCAGATTCAAAGGAAACACAAACAGCACTGGCTGGTGCTCCGATGCTGCAGAGACACAGTTGTATGATTTGACTCATAATGAGTCACTTTTGAGGCATGATTGAATGGAACCACTCATTTTCATTTTGTATTTTTTCTGAGGGTTCTATTTAGATTTTTTTTTTTTTTGTGTATAAAAATCCAAAAATGACTTGGATGGCAATGGAATGTGTAGACATAACCCTTTTTATGTAATGGGCTCTGTGTTACTTATTGATGCAAGCATGCAGACCAGCTACTTTCGCCTGGCTCTCTTGTAATGCTATAATGTACCACTTGAGGCACTGTATTAAAAATGGTCAATTGAAGAATGCAATTTGGCTGCGTTCAGAATCACAGAACATGGTTTCTTTAAAAGGTCTTTTTTGAAATCTTATCTTATTTTCTCTTAGGTTTTGTATGAGTAAATGTGTAATGTAGGTCGAGGTGTGTGTGTGTGAGTGAGTGAGAGAGACGTGCAGATTTGATTGCAGGGGTACGTGTTAGTGTTGTATTATGTGTTATAATGTTTGTGTGTGTGTGTGTGTGTGTGTGTGTGTGTGTGTGTGCGTGCGTGCGGGCTGTGTGTAGAGTTGATGGCGGAGGCACGTGTGATGGATCAGATGAGCAGTGGCGACAGCTCCTCCGACTCCCGAAGCTCCTCCTCCTCCAGTGACAGCTCCAGCTCCAGCGACAGCGAATCAGAGGACGAGAGACGCAGAGGCCAGCCCCCAGCCGCGCCCCCTCACCAGGGCATGCCCATCCTCACCACCACCACCACCTCCTCTTCCTCTTCCTCTCACGTGCGGCCGGAGGAAGGTGGTGGTGGCGGCGGAGGAGGAGGAGGAGGTGGTCATCTCATGAGCACGCTCAGTAAGTCCGCTACATTGTAACTGTCTAGCAAAGAGGGCACCCGTGGCTGCGAAGCGATCAGTGTCAGTACCGGTCAGTACTGAGAGATCTGGGTTGGTATCGGTCAGAACTGAGGGAGATCTGGGTTGGTATCGGTCAGAACTGAGGGAGATCAGGGTTGGTATCGGTCAGAACTGAGGGAGATCAGGGCTGTTGCCGGTCAGTACTGAGGGAGATCAGGGCTGTTGCCGGTCAGTACTGAGAAAAATCAATGTCTGTACTGAGAGAGTAAAGGGGTTGGTATTGGTCAGAACTGAGGGAGATAATGGAAACGGATTGACAATTAATTGTTAACTTGAGAATTGGAATCAAATCAAAATGAGGGATCTGTGCCAAAACTTTTTACTTTTAAAATGTTTCTATTGTTCATGCTTATCTTAGTCAATATTTTACTAATGTTCATTTGTTCATGTTCAGTTTGTCATTGTGTCGAGATAATCTTCCACCTTTTTTTGGAATGTTCAATTGTTAGTTGGCCCTATAACTAACAGAGAGAGGCTTGTAGAATGTGTGATCAAATGGCGTTGGACACAACGGGCCAGATCTGTGAGCAGTGCAAACCCCTTTCATTCAACAAAAAAAAAATGATTTATTAAAATGCCGTAACATCCTTTTTTGTGCAAGTTCAAGAAGCAGGATTCTTTCCTGGTCTGGGCCTGACACCCCTAGTGACCTCTCTGTTTCTGTCTCGTAGAGAACGACCTGCAGCTGAGCGAGTCCGGTAGCGAGAGTGACGACGACTGACTTGCCTCTCCCCACACTGAGCAAGACCACTGCCTGCAGTATATACAAAGCCAATGTACCGGATAACAGCCGACTCTGAAATGGAACTGGGCCGAATTGGGGCCGGATTTAGCCCGGATTTGGTGCTGAATCCGGCCTTATGTCTTTCAGAGTCAGCTGTTATCTCGAATGCAGGAGGAGGAATCCGCTTGATGTGTCAAGTTTAAATGGAAAATCTTCTCTGTAGCTTGGAATGGGGAACCTCCCCCACCTGCAATCTGTTGTTGTTGTTGTTGTTGGTGGTTTCTCTCTCAAAGCATCAGTATTTATTTTGTGTATTTTGTCAATAGCTTAATCTTCTAAATGGATGCTTTGTAATTTTTATTTAATTTCCTCCTTTGGTATGAAATATAGGCCTGGTTTCCCATACATGGATTATGTCTAGCCCTAGACTAAACAAATCAGTGAAAATCCTCACTGAAACAAGTCTAGTTTAGGACTAGACTTAGTGCATCTACGGGAAACTGGCTGATGGTATCCACCACCAAATCCCTCTTAATCTTAATTTTGTTGGCAGATATCTCCAGATTTTAGAAATAAGTGCTGTTGCGACATGATTAAGTTGTGAGTTTATCATCTCATTTGAAGGTATGAGTAGAAAAGTAGTCTGACTAGGCTGTGCACAGCCATCCTAAAGTAATTTATCGTTAGACTAATGAATGGCCAAGTTCAATGTAGTGCTCAATGATCTAGCAAACATATCGAGGCTTGCCTTTGAAAGAGCCAATACGTTTACTTGAAATGGATTAGTTTATCAATTAATTTCGTATGCAAAATATTAATTTCATATGCGGTTCACAGCTGAGAACCTGTCAACTTATTACGAAGACCACACTTAGCCGCCTTAAACCTGCAATACTTGAATGTGTCCGTCTTACTGTGGTGGTCTGCAGTTTCCGAAACTTTCAAAAAGACCAACATGCTGCTGTTTGGTGCACCCCACAGGGCTCTTCTGGCTTGCTGTAGGATGATAAACGTCTCTCTCGTGTGATGGGCAGAAATATGTAGCTGTGGAGTCTTAAACACACTACAGTACAGTATGCCTTGACCTCCTTTTTTTTTTTTTTTTTGCAATTCATCTTCAAACCTTTCAAATCCAACCTTCTCTTTCTTTCTCTCTCTCTCTTTCACTCACTGCTTTCTCTCTGTCTTTGATGTGTGTCTCTCTGCTGACTGTTTCTCTCTCCTTTTTGTCTGTTTACTGCTGGGTTACTGTTTGCCACGCTGGAGCTCTCTCTGTTTAGATAGCCACGCCAGGTGTTTGTTTACTTGGCTAAAGTAGTTGTCTGGAGAATGAGGTGGGGTCGGGGAGGGGGAGTATCGGAGCGTGTGCCCCACAAACCAGAGATGGCTTACTGCTGCTTCCCCAATGGCTCTATGATGAGAATTTAATGAAAGTTATTCATGCTGGAAAATAAATATTTAAATTCTTTTGCCAAAATGATGTCTGTGTGTGTTTCCTTCCTTGCCTCTGTCACTGTCACAGGCCTTGGGTTCTGTGTCAATCATGTCTGTGAAGACTGTAGGGGAGAGTGGGGTGAGTTGTGCCAGTTTTTACTTAAAGTGACTTTAAAGGGAGGCCATGATAGTAATGCTTCCAACTACAATATGAACATATATTTCAGAATGTGGAGCATCTCTGGGAACAATCACTAGTATTTAAGAGATATAGCTTTCTGAAAAAAAGTGGTCTTGTGGCACACTTGCCCCCGGTGTGGGGTAAGTTGTGCCTTTGAAGAGAATGCATTGGGGTAAATTGTGCTATTGATTATTGAAGTAAAACGGTATATTTTGATCTCAGACACTGTAATGCTTTATAAAAGCTAGACAAATTCAATACAAAATTACTCATTTTAGGTTGTTATTTTACAACATCAAAGGCCAATTTTCTACAAGCCTATTGCGCCACATGAGCACATCAAAGGTCATTTTCGGTTGTCACACCAGTTTCATCCATGTTGTAGATCTTGTGTGGAGGGAAGTCCTACCTGAAATGAGATTAAAGTTTTGTTGATCAGAGAAGTTTACAGCAGATTTAGGTGGTTGGATGTGGTTGTGTAGATGTCAGCTCTGCCACTGCTACTACCTAGAGATTATGTTCCCCCTCTCCTTCCCAGGTTTCCTGGTCAGTGTGTGTGTGTGAGAGAGAGAGAGTCCTGTATACAGGAGTGTTTTTCTGAGGCTGACATGTCAAAGCCATATGATTACCTGTCCATCACTTTAGGTTACCAAATAACTCCCCCATGTTGTGCCTATTAATGGCAGTAGCTCTACCAACAGAGGTTGCTTCAGGAGTGTGGCATGACAAATGACGGCGTGCTTTAAAGGCTCCAAACCAATCACATCCTAGAAAATATTAAAAGTTTATTAGTATTATTAGCATATCTCTTAAATTTTCCCTTATTGAGCCCTTGCGTCCCTTGTCTTTAGATAAGTTGATGCTATACGCTCTAAATAAGTACCCAATTTTGCTTCTCTTATCTGCATGAGCATTGAGCATTCCTGTTAGTGCCTTTATATGTTCTGCCAGCTCCTTCTCCATACAGTACTGTATGCCCTGCCTGTCTTCCTCTTAACTCTGTGCCATGATGGTATATTTCTATTTTTGGTCTAAAATTAAGAATGTCACATAGTTTTAGTGATAAAATGTAAGAGTAAAATGCACAATTACAATAAAATAATATGTTTAAAACATTATTTATAAGTGGGGGTGAGTTAACCCAGGCCCTTTTGGCACAAATCACCCCAACCCCACCATTTTGGAAAAAATGCATCATCCATCAGATTTGAGCTAACATCATGCTAGCTGTATAGACTCATAATGTAGCTTACCAAAGCACTAAAACATGTGTGAAATGTTTTCAAACTTGTCTATAACTGTTTTGACACAACAATAAAAAAAACATGATCATAGAAATTTTACTTTGAATGGCAAAAAACAGGTTTTTTTTTTACTTAAATGTACTTACCTCTCATGCAATGAGGCTCTCTTCTCTGCAGGATGATTGAAATGGCTGAGTCTTCAAAAATGTGTGGTCACATGACCATTTTCTTGTTTCCTAGAAATAGGGGGTGGCACAACTTCCCCGCTGGCACCAATCACCCCACTCTCCCCCATTCTTCTGTTGATGTCGTGCTAGTAATATGTTAAAAATGTATTTTATGTTTTAGAATTCTATGCTAATATTACTTTGTTCTTGAGGCCTGTGCAAAGATCGTAGAGTGAGCAGGGGTCTCAAACTCAAAGTTGACTCAAACCCGTCTACTTTAGCTAGTCAACCCAGACAAACCTGTAAACAGATTTGAATTTGCTCTGCAGGTCCATCTGGAAAGGATCCCATTGATGCTTGTTTCCAAACGTCTTGTTTTACCACTTACAGGGGCCTAACCTGCAGTGAAATTACACTTTATTGATTATGATTGGATCCTGGGTTTCTGGTGATTCAGAAACGGGCGTAAATGGTATCCTTTCTAGACTGACTTGCAAAGCTAAATTTGCTTACAGGTTTGTCTGGGTTCACCCAAGCCAAGGTTACTTATTTGCATTGGGTGGTAATGGCACTTTAGATGTCTTCTGTCCTTGCTCAAAATAGACAGGTTGCCTTATTAGGCTGAATGATGAGGCATTAGTAACATGATCTACTTTTCTTAAAACTGCCTATGCTTCTGGTTAGCATTTTCTTTTTTCTTCAGAAAGACCTTTTCTTACATTTATTTACGTGACGTTAAGTGGCAAGGAGTTGAGAGCACTGCAGTGGACACCATGGTGTATAGATAGATAGATAGATACTTTATTGATCCCCAGGGGAAATTCAAGGGTATGGGTGTAACCATAGACATAATATACATAGACGCCGCATCGACCACTGCTCCCTACTAGCGCTGACGAGATTTGGAGCCGCCATCTTGGACCGGTCATCCACTCCACTCAGTGTAATCTGTTTGGCCGGTGCAATGAGCTGTCAGCACACTTAATTAATCATATCTCACTGAATACCGAACAGATTTTCACGCGGTTTTTTTTGCTGCAAAGGTCATACATGTAGCTATGATACAGGCCACATTGTTCGAAAATACAAAATACAACCAATAGTACGGTAATGTTAAATCTTACTTGTGAAAAGTAAATCCCCCGAGTATGGTCCGCCGATTTGAGCAGGAACATGCTGCACAGTGCTGTCATCTTGTGTTTTCTGCTGCAACGCAATGAGGAGTATGACCGGTCCAAGATGGCGGCCGCATTTCTTGTTTCCAGCAGCCAATGCGGCGTCTATGTATATTATGTCTATGGGTGTAACGGATGCCAGCTAGCTTAGCTGTGCTTGTGGAACGTTGGTAATCCTCACTCGCCGACGCCTCAAGAGTGCTGCTGGCATGCGAGCCAGTAGCCTGGGCCTCCCCAAACCACACAAACTTGTGTTTGAAACTTGGAATGCTATCCCCGACATGTATGTGAACATGAAAAAGTATGCACTTGGAGTCCTGTCGATCTTTGGATCCACATTATGTATATGAGCAGGTGTTCTCCAACATGAAATATATTAAAAACAAACATCGCACACGCCTCACAGATGACAGTTTACAATCCTGTGTGAAGCGAAGGTGACGGCATACAGCCCCGATGTGCAGACGCTGTGCACTGAGGTTCAGGAGCAGAAATCACATTGACCAAGTATGATAAATATTTTAATTGCCATTATTTTGCATATATATATTTTTTTTCATTGTTCAGTGTAAGACATTTTATTATTCAGGTTGACAGCTAACTGCACAGCGCCAGTAAAAGGATGACGGCACACAGAGAGGACGGTATTTTTGGTTTTCTGCCAGTGGATAATTTAATACATTGAGTATTTTACTTAACCTTCAACCCCAACGTCTTTTTTTCATAGTTAAAAATGTTTTGTTGCATGCAGAAATGTTATTTCATTTTTTCCTGCAGTCGTTCATTGATTTCATAAATGTAACATATTATAGTTTGTTTATGTAACAGATGCCAGCTAGCTTAGCTGTGCTTGTGGAACGTTGGTAAACCTCACTCCCCGACGCCTCAAGAGTGCTGCTGGCATGCGAGCCAGTAGCCTGGGCTATTGGCTCAATTGTAAGCGCGCTCGCCTCCCGATCCGAGGTGCTGCTGTTCGCGGGTTCGAGTCCGGGCGTGTGCAGGGCTGAATCGCGCAGGTTCAACACAACGCAGGTTACATGGGTATAACAATGCATCTGCGAATCATAATTAATGCAGGGCAATGTTACAAAAATAGCCATACCTTCCCTGTCAGGACCAGCCAACAAGCATAACAATATATTATGCTTATTATTATTACTAATACTAACACTATTTGAAACCAAGACTTGCACACACTGCCATCGTGTAGCCTAGTCTCAGGTTACAGTAAGCCTACTCTTCATTTAATCATTTAATTGGTTTCAAAACATGCACGCTGGATTAAAGGCTGCAATTTACATACATAAATTAGTGGAGTGATTCTGTTAGAAATCTGCAGTAAATCCAAGTCTTGGCCAAATAAAACGGATTGTTGAGTTTATGAAGCCTGCAGTGTAATTGAGGGGTTAAGTTCTATAACAACGCCGCAGGTTATTCGAGTTCAATAGACTGAAAGGGCTGTAGCAGTCAGATAGGAGCCTACCTCTTCTCGCGTAAACAAGGAACCATTGTACAGAGTGCGTGTTCTCCAAGTCGGGTAGCCTACTGTAGCCTGCTTAGATCGGTGCAGTACTGTGTATAGGAAAGATGTTTAGCAGGTCGTTGGTAAGGACAGGACTTCTCGTCTGCAAACAGGACAGCGTTGTTGGGACGAAATGCATCCTGCCAGCCCTGAACGCCGGTGACAGGCGACAGGGTGCGTCTTCGTCGGCCGGTGTCATAAATGGGAGTAAAGTAAAAACAATCGAGGATGGAAATAAACTGAAAACGATGGAGGATTTAGACGGCCCCAGTTTCATGACTTCTTTATACTGGCTCTTTGGGAAAGGTTACTTTCAGACAACGCACCAAATGCAAGTATGTTTACAATGGCAAATGGCGATTAACGATTTGAGCATTAACCTAGCCTACATTTGTTATTCGTCACTTACAAACTTGTTGTCCCTTTTCGTATCTTATGTCGCTTATTAAATGTCCTATCACTGGTGTGTTGCATGTGTTTTAGGCATATCATTATAATTTACCCTTAGCCTAGTGGAAGCCTACGATATAATCACCTTTAGCTTATACATTATTATACATAGCCTAATTTATCAACAAAACAGTAGGCTAACGCGGGAGAAATTCTACTGTTGTCATGGTAGGCTAAACTATGGGCGCATCCCTGGACGGTAAGAAATAAAGGTCACTTTTGTGTCCGTGCGGTACTGCAAGAAGGGAAGTAGCCTAAATTATAGTTATAATTGGAGAGTGAGTTATAAATACTTTTTCTTATCAACAAATCAGTACAGAACAGGAACAGCGCAGACAATGTCCAGCTTCCTGGTCGTTTTTAATAACCTATAGATTTAAGATAATAGACTATTGCTCTAAGAATTTGTAGGCTAGCCTACTCTCAGAAAAAAATGACTTTGCATGTGATGAACCTGCTGTATGAACTGCTACTCTACAAACACTGCAAGACTGTCTTAGATCAGATGTCCATTGTGGAATGGGGGCTGTTAGAATCAGATTAGTAGTTCCTGGTCCTTAGCGAATAGTGAAATAAACCTCATTGTATGCCATGCATTGTTGCATGTCTGAACTTGTGTTGTATACAAATGCACTGGTCTTAAAATGATAGTTTAGGTTTATTATGAAAGCTGTTAGGCTATTGTTCCCATTACCAGTATCTCTACTGTCAAATAACTGTGTCATGCGCTCATGCTCTATCACCATCAGATTGAACACAGCAAGATCTACGGTCCGCTGTGGAGGTCTAAGTACGGGCCACTGGTGATTGTGAATGTGGCCAGTGCAGATCTGATTGAGCAGGTGCTGAGGCAGGAGGGACGGCACCCCATCCGCACGGATATGCCCCACTGGCGAGGCTACAGGGAGTTACGGAACCATGCCTATGGCCCCCTCACAGAGTGAGTGACCACCAAGCAAGCCAGACACACAACACCTCACAAGTCACAAAACTCCACTCGGACACTCTGGAACACTGCCATTCCAAAGCCCTTGTTCCATTTCTCTCTGTGTTCTGTAGAAGCACATCTGATTCCATTAGTAAGGGAAAGGGCCAAATCAATGGGATTCATTGATAAATACAGAGAGGATCTATGTAGGTCATAACAATACACTCAAATTTGGCTTTTGATGTGGTTGACGGACTTATTGATTATTCATAAAATACTCACATTTCTCCGTGACATACTTTTTTGTCACTTCCTGTGACACCAAAACCACAGCTCACTGTGGGAGTATGTTTCGTAACCTGTCGTTGCACTCTGGTGTTGGTATGTGCAGAGAATAGGTGTGTAGCAGTTTTTTTACATGGTGAGTCATAAAGATGTCATTATCAGGTATTTGCATTTGCAAGTCTTTGCACCTAGTCTTGATGTCCGGTTAAATGTGTTTTATTGTGAAATTGTAATTTGAAACTGACCCACGTGTTTATTGAACTGGTTGAACTGAGAGATCCAGCCGAGTTAGTATGTTTGTTTTACAGCCACAGCTTGCAGGACTTTGTATCCATGCTAAAGCCGTGTCTTTAAACCTAAACATGCCGTATTTGCAGCTGACATCGAAGCAATTCAAAACAAGCTAACAAACCAACATTGTTCAGGTTTTTCCAGAAAACATCTGTTCAGTTACAGTTTAAGGGTTCATAATACATGGCATCGTCCTCTAACATGAGAAGCCCGCTATCCTTGAGTAACCCTTGTCTCTTAGACAACAGAGCACCAGACAATAACTCCATTGTGCTCCTGTGTTCTAGAATGGGGGTGAAATGGCAGAGAATCAGAAGCATTCTGAACCCCAGGATGCTAAAACCCAAGCATGTGTCATCGTACACCAATGCCATCAATGAGGTGGTCAGGGACTTCGTCCAGAAGGTGGACTGGCTCCGGAAGACTACAGGGGACGGAGTCATGGTCAATGATTTGGCAGGGGAGCTGTATAAGTTTGCTTTTGAAGGTAAGGCAATGGGTGTTTCAATACTAGACAGGCAGGCTTTATAATTGAGCTGACCAGTAACCGGTGAACCACTATCAACCAGTGTGTTGATGACATTCAATGCACTTCAGTGCAGGTTTGTGACTGTAAAAAGTCTAAGTCTGCCCCACAAATTCATGCCTGCGCTGCATACTACACTAGTTTCAAACAAATGGACTGAAACCTATCCAGGCCTTACTTATCCATATGCCTTAGAGTTTAGTCCTTGGCGTAATTTTGTTCTACATGATGACTTCAGTGTACCTTAACCCTTCGGTCTAGCCATCGTGTCAGTGCACAGTGTACCGCTGTCTCCCCTCACTCTAACTTCATTCATATCAATGTACAACTACAGTCTAGGATATGTCTTATCTCATCTTATGTCTACATGCCAAATAGTTCCTCTGTCAATAATCTCATGGCCACAGGTTTTGTCAGAGGTTACGACATAATTGTGTTTCTTGTGAACTTGGTTGGGTGCAGCAGTGTGTTAGTCAGCTCTGCACATACATAATTTTGTTGTGCCCTTGAAGGCTGATACAGACAGGTCCTTGAAGAGTTGATCACACTTCCAAGTTCACCTTGAAGGCTGATACAGACAGGTCCTTGAAGAGTTGATCACACTTCCAAGTTCACCTTGAAGGCTGATACAGACAGGTCCTGGAAGAGTTGATCACACTTCCAAGTTCACCTTGAAGGCTGATAGAGACAGGTCCTTGAAGAGTTGATCACACTTCCAAGTTCACCTTGAAGGCTGATACAGACAGGTCCTGGAAGAGTTGATCACACTTCCAAGTTCACCTTGAAGGCTGATACAGACAGGTCCTGGAAGAGTTGATCACACTTCCAAGTTCACCTTGAAGGCTGATACAGACAGGTCCTGGAAGAGTTGATCACACTTCCAAGTTCACCTTGAAGGCTGATACAGACAGGTCCTGGAAGAGTTGATCACACTTCCAAGTTCACCTTTCAAGGTTGAATCCTAGTGCCTGGGGAACCCTATGGGAGGCAGGTTAAAGGCCGCACACAATGATATGGCACTGCAGTCTCCTGGATGTGACTCAGTCATGATATGCAAACATAGATAGGCAGAGTAAGCTCTGTGACTTCTGCATGTTTTGTATTATTTTTTACAAAGCAAATGGCAGGGCTGCAGAGAAAACACTCACAGATGTATTTGGTGAGCTGGTAAAACTCACAAAAAAAACATGTAATGTACATGGCTGACATTTAGATGAGGGTGATTGCTTCATTTTTTTTCTATTTAATGTTTTATCAACCAAGCTAGGTTTTTTGTTGGTTAGGTGTTGTTCAAAAGAAATGTTAAAATCCCTATATATCAAAATGCAGATATTTAAGGGACTGTGTTTGAGCTGGGTTTGTGTGAGTCTCTCACTGCTCACTGAGTGTGTGTGTGTGTGTGTGTGTGTGTGTGTGTGTGTGTGTGTGCGCATGCGTGAGTGTGTGTGGATTGGAGTATGTTAGTGCCTCTGTGTGTGTGTGTGTGTGTGTGTGTGTGTGTTTGTGTGTGTGTGTGGATTGGAGTATGTTAGTGCCTGTGTGTGTGTGTGTGTGTGTGTGTGTGTGTGTGTGTGTGTGTGTGTGTGTGTGTGTGTGTGTGTATACACGGGCACACACTGTTCTTTCTATTTGACAGTTGGCAACAACTCCGCATATCATCTGTGACACTGTGACATGTGGTTGTGGATTTCAACCAAATGCTTACGTAATGAATTGTGGTCTCTCTCTCCTGCCGTAGGCATTTCCTCCGTGCTGTTTGAGACGCGTCTGGGCTGCCTGAATGAAAAGGTTCCTGAGGAGACTGAGAGGTTCATCTTCTCCGTGGGGGAGATGTTCCGCCTCTCCCCCATCATCGTGCTCTTCCCCAAATCTCTCTGGCCTTACCTGCCCTTCTGGAAGCACTTTGTGGCCGTCTGGGACCACCTATTCACTGTTGGTGAGAGAGATCTCCATCACAGATAACAGATCAGCCACTAATGTATGATATCAATCAATTAAAGCTGCAGTTGGCAAGATTTTTTTGATCATGTTCACTGAAACCGACAGAACAACATAAATCAGCCGGTTTTAGAAAAAAACCCGGACTTCTACCTCCACCTAGAGCCTGTTATTTGTTTTGCAAAAATCCACAGCTCCCGGTTCTTCTGGTCCAATCAGAGCAGGGCTGTGTGAGATCTGACTGTCAATCACAGTCTGGTGCAGTCTGGTGCGCACTGACGAGCACAAACTCGATGAGCGGGTGCTCGCTGGTAGTGGGGGAGGGGCATGAGAGTTGTAAACATTCAACATTTTGGCTAAGTCCCCTCAATCTGTCAGACTTGCCAGATGCAGCTTTAAGTCATTGATGAGCTAACCGCTTTCGTAATGTGATAGGTAAATCACTATTGCCAATTCAACTGTCACTAGGTGAATCACTATAGTAAGGACTGCCAAATTACTCATGTCCCTTTAGCCTGAGGTCTAGTATGTTCAGTGCTGTCACCTACTCACCTATTCATTAGGGCTGCTAGAGGGTGTTGAGGCATGCACAGGGAACCAGCTATTTCAAAGCTTCATCACAGTAAACTCAGAAATACAAGTTTAAATTCTCTCACCTTCTCACCCTTTTTCTTTCTTTCTCTCTCTCTCTCTCTTTCTCCCCATCTCACTCTTTCTCTTTCCACCCCCCCCTTTTCTCACTCTCCTATCCTGTTTTGCTTCCATATATCACTTCCTCTCTCTCTCCTTCTTTTTCTCTCTTCACTCTGTCCCTCCCCCTCTCTCTATCCCTCTCTCTCTCTGTCCTGTCCCTATCCTCCAGCGGAAGACCTGGTCCAGAAGAAGATGGAGGAGATCCAGGAGCGTGTGAAGAAGGGGGAGCCCGTGGCCGGGGAGTACCTGACACACCTGCTGGTCAGCGAGCAGATGTCCGTCCACGAGGTGCTGGGGAGCATCACCGAACTGCTGCTCGCCGGAGTGGACACGGTGAGACAAACAAGGGGGACAAGGAGACAACAACAACAACAACAACAACAACATCAACAACTATTTGCATTTCTATAGCTTTTTATCTAGGCTCCCCACGTGCTTTACAGTGTGCGGAGAACCTCACTATCCACCACCAATGTGCAGCACCCATGGCGGCCGTTACGCACCAGCACATTTGACTGTATATATATAGGGACCAGAACGCTCACCACACACCAGCTTGAGGTGTAGAGTGAGTGAATGAGTCAGTTCCAATGCCGGTGACATGAAGAGGGGGAAAGGGTGACAGTCTAGGATGGGAAGGAGAAGTGGAAAAGGGAAGAAGGGGAGAGGTGGCTCTTATTGTAGTCTGATGGTGAGAGACACATGGGGGACAAGGCCGAGGCAGAATGTTTCTCGTTAATGTTACTAGGTCGCCAGGAGACACATTAGCGATCCGGCTTTGCTGGGGAAGAGGGGAGAGGAGTGGAAAGTGGAGACAGTGAGAGAGGAGAGGAGAGGGAGGAGTAGGGAGTGTCAGCAGAGGGAGGGGAGGTGTGTGTGGGGATGATTGATAACAGCCTGCGTGTGTGTGCATGTCCGAATACCTGAGCATATATACACAACACATGCACATGCAGAATGCGCATCAAAAGAATGTGTGTCTGCACAAATACCCAAACAAGATAACACACACACACCAACACATGCACATGCACACCAAAGGATCATATGTGTGTACACTCAAACACATGCCCAAACCAGTTAGATAACACACACATACACACACTCACACTTAAATGTCTTCTTAAATGTAAATGGAAAGCACAGAATTCAAATATGTAATATTTATCCAAAATATTTTTTCCTAATATCCTATAATTAATTGCTCCAATGACTCATCCTCTCACTCATCTAGTCTCTTGTATTGACCTTTAAACCCTGACCTTTGACCCTCTGCAGACGTCCAACACCATCTCCTGGGCGCTGTACCACATGGCGAGTGAGCCGGAGATCCAGGAGCGGCTGTACCAGGAAGTGGAGAGCGTCTGCCCGGGAGACAAGGTGCCCACCAGCGATGACATCGCCAGGATGCCACTACTGAAGGCCATCATCCGAGAGACGCTTCGGTGGGTGACATCACATTAGTGATCACAACTGATCAGTGAACAATAAACTAATAACTAAGGGGCAGCCGTGGCCTACTGGTTAGCGCTTCGGACTTGTAACCGGAGGGTTGCCGGTTCAAACCCTGACCAGTAGGCACGGCTGAAGTGCCCTTGAGCAAGGCACCTAACCCCTCACAGCTCCCCGAGCGCCGCTGCTGTTGTTGAAGGCAGCTCACTGCGCCGGGATTAGTGTGTGCTTCACCTCACTGTGTGTTCACTGTGTGCTGAGTGTGTTTCACTAATTCACGGATTGGGATAAATGCAGAGACCAAATTTCCCTCACAGGATCAAAAGAGTATATATACTTATACTTACTTACTTAATCAATTACTAACCTGAGTAATTACTTAGTAATAGGCTTATGCAAGAAAAAAGTGCTTCTTAGTGAATTAGCCTGGTAATTGCTTAAAATATGGACAGAGTCCTTCGATGCTATTAACCAATTATATAGCACCAAACGTAACCTATCCAAGCTGAGGATTACAAACAAAAGTGAGTGGGTGTGCGTTTGTCAGCTAGTGTTGAGAGTGTGTGTAAGTGAAGTGTGAATTTGCAGCGTTCTGTGCTGAAGGAAAAGATTAATTTCAATTTCATGACTAACTGGGCATTTCTTTGTCAGGTTATACCCTGTGGTGCCCGGGAATGCCCGCATCACTGTGGAAAATGAGATTGTGGTGGGCGGACATCGCTTCCCCAAACAGGTCAGTCGTGGTTAGAGGCTTCGGGCCTCTTGTCTCCTGTACAGCTGAATCACAGCTGTGGCCATATCCTTCACACGGACACACACACACACACACACACAAACACACACACGCACACGCACACACTCACTTTTTGGGAAATTACCTTATTTGGTGTCTAGCCCAGAGCTGGATAAGATACATATTGTTCTCTTGTCTGTGCGTGCAATAACCCGGTCTGGTACTGTTAGCCTAGCTTAGCATAATGGGTTAGACCACTTCCACTTCCAAAGAGTTATGCTACGCTAGGTTAATGGTGCCAGACTGGGTTATTGCACACACAGAGAAGTCTGTACTCTTATGTAACTCTGGGGTAGGCGGCGTATTAGCTCATTTCCCAAAAAGTTGTCGTGTTCCTTTAAATATCCCATGAGCACTGTAACAGAGACGCTACCTGTAATAAAGTGGGATAAGCAAGTTAGTCGTAACGTAACTGTTCCATCTGCTGTGACCTGGCAGACCCTGTTCCACCTGTGCCACTACGCCGTGTCGTACGACGAGAAGATCTTCCCGGACCCGCACGCCTTCCTGCCCGAGCGCTGGCTCCGTGGCGCCGACAAGCAGCTCAACCAGCACCCCTTCGGCTCCGTGCCGTTCGGGTTCGGCATCCGGGCCTGTCTGGGCCGGCGAGTGGCGGAGCTGGAGATGTACCTGGTCCTGTCACAGGTGAGAGAAACCATGCATCCAATGTCTCAGGCTCAGTCGGTCAACTCAGTCAAAATTCAGCGCCTCCCTTGGTTAAAAAAAGACAAATGAAAAAGTCTAAAATTTAAAGCAGAAGTCAAAGTTTAAAGATGCAAACTCAACATTTTGAATGCTGCTCAGTGTTAAAGATGCATTATAAAGGTTTTTGCATAATGAAGGCCTTTGCTATTATCACTCCCAACTTGTCACATATCGATGCCTATAATCTCTACTCAATCTTGTCACATATCGATGCCTATAATCTCTACTCAATCTTGTCACATATTTATGATGATAGTTATAATCACCCCTTGTCTTAATTTTTCAACGTACTGGATACTTGTTTAGCATCAGTTTTCAACATTCCGGGATAGTCTGATTGACTTACATGGTGCATAATGTCAAAATGTGTTATTAATAAGCCAGTAAGATTTTTGATCATTGACAGCAGGGTTGCAATAAAAAGATCTATATTTGAAGACCTGCATCATTAGTCTGATGAATTTATGTCAACATTTGGGTCAGTTTGCATTAGGAAAATACAATAACTGCAACCATCAGCCAGCACGTTTATTTGGATCAGAAAGGCCAGGGAGGCTACCTGGTGTCATTGCCCTCGAGTAACAGCTGTCCACCATCACCATGTTGGTTTAGTCTGCTACCATAAGGCCATATGATTGCACACAGGGAGACCTTCAACTTTGGTCTGGGCTAATTTGTGCAGATACACTGATGATAACTGTGCCTGTTGGCAATGAGATGTCAATGAATAACTCAGCCGGCTCTGCAATAAATAGCAACGTGTCATTTTAAACACACACCTCAGAATTAAACACTACCTCAGAATCGTATGCTGTGAACCAGCAGATAGGACCCTAAAGGAATACTAATGAATATCTATCTATCTATCTATCTGAGAGAGAAAGAAAGAGGGAGAGAGAGAGAGATGTATGATGTACCTTGCAAAGTGATACTACAACTCTCGACATTACAGTTTTTCTCAGTTGCTTTGGTGCTTTTCTCAGATCAGAATGAAAATTCTCATAACTATTAGTTCAACCTCCACAACATTTAGTCATTTGTGCACATCATAGTAGCAATTTCTCCTTCCTCTGAACAAATTGCAAATGCCTTTGGACATGTATCAGTTGCTTTCATACAATTCTTTGCTGTTTTATAACATTAGCATTTGCTTATGTCATGTCAGTCAAAATTAACTATACTTATGGATGCTGAATAGTCGTTCTCAATAAAACTAATAGTCTTTATTTCATTGCTTGAGTCATTACATACAAAATTGTTGAACTAGTTATCAAATTCTGTCACAATGCTGTAGAATTGCAAAGAGCATATAGTGAAATGTACATATTTACAGTTTTTCTCAGTCGCTTTGGTGCTTTTCTCACATCACTATTAACATTTGCACAGCAGTTAGTGCATTTCTCAAAACAATTAGTGCAAACTGCAAAACCTAGTGGATGACCTGCAAAAGCACGTCACTTGCTCAAAATGGATAGTCCATTCCTCAAAAGCAAGTATTTACTGTATGTCAATGAAACTGTCAGTGTCATCAAAATGAGAAGTCTTCACACCATCGTTTATGAACAAGATAGTCAAATGGCTTTGTCATGTTTTCATTATGACAGTTCTCTCAGTGTTTTCCAATGCAAAAAAAAAAGGTCAGAACTCGGTGACACTACCTGAACATGCTCAAGACAGCACTATACAGTACTTGTACAGCCATTTGAAAACTACAGTAAAGTTACACATTGCTGTAGTTAGGGGAGTAAGTGAGTACAAGACACTGAATACGTACATTTTTACTGTATGCTCTTTGCAATTCCACAGCATTGTGACAGAATTTGATAACTAGTTCAACAATTTTGTATGTAATGACTCAAGCAATGCAATGAAGACTATTTTATTTTATTGGGAACGACTATTCAGCATCCATAAGTATAGTTCATTTTGACTGACATGACATAAGCAAATGATAATGTTAAAAAACAGCAGAGAATTGTATGAAAGCAACTGATACATGTCCAAAAGCATTTGCAATTTGTTCAGAGGAAGGAGAAATTGTTACTATGATGTGCACAAATGACTAAATGTTGTGGAGGTTGAACTAATAGTTATGAGAATTTTCATTCTGATCTGAAAAAAGCACCAAAGCGACTGAGAAAAACTGTAGTGTCTTGTACTCACTCCCCTAACTACAGCAATGTGTAACTTTACTGTAGTTTTCAAATGGCTGTACAAGTAGTGTATAGTGCTGTCTTGAGCATGTTCAGGTAGTGTCACTGAGTTCTGACCTTTTTTTGCATGGGAAAACACTGAGAGAATAAACTGTCATAATGAAAACATGACAAAGCCATTTGACTATCTTGTTCATAAACGATGGTGTCAAGACTTCTCATTTTGATGACACTGACAGTTTCATTGACATACAGTAAATACTTGCTTTTGAGGAATGGACTATCCATTTTGAGCAAGTGACGTGCTTTTGCAGGTTATCCACTAGGTTTTGCAGTTTGCACTAATTGTTTCGAGAAATGCACTAACTGCTGTGCAAATGTTAATAGTGATGTGAGAAAAGCACCAAAGCCACTGAGAAAAACTGTAAATACCACCAAGCTGTATCCACATAGAACATAGAATGTGATTAGAGATGCACCGATATGGAATTTTAGGGCCGATAACGATAACCAATATTTATTGGTTTGTTGTGGCCGATACGATATGATAACCAATAATATTACTCTTGAAAAAAAATTGTGAAAAGTGATTTGGGGAAAGCATTTAATAAGCATAATATTATTGCAGTAATTTTACCTACCACCAAATGATGGACAGAACTCATAATAGTCCTCAATAGTACAGCAGTCAACATAACAGTAGCCTAGCCCTACAGTATGTGTGGCTCCTTTAAGTGAACCTGACGTCAGTGAATTGCGAGTGAGTGGCTAGAGAGTATGAATCGTTTTCATTTAGGACTAAACACTCATAAACAGCTCAGCTGGGAATAAGCTACAGTATAGCGACCAAATCAGAGTTTGTGAGGGAAACTTAGGTTTAGTTTCAACTGCGGGTAACTGAATAAAGCTGCAACTCCTCAGACTGTATCTTATGTCCGTCTACCTGCTGCAGCAGAAATGAAAGGGGTTAGGGCCGAAGGTTTTAATAACTTATTATGATGACCTGTCTGGAACTGAAGCAGGAATGGTTAGCATATTTCTGGGTAATAATATAAAACCCAAGCTAAAGTAATGCAAATATAATACTAAAACACAACTTAGAACTAGGCCTACTTATGTACTCGTCCCACTAACGAGTTTGTTTATTTGTTTCCCCGACCAGCGCGGTAAAGTGCAAACACATCAGCACAAGACGACTCTAGAAAGGGCTGAGCTCCGCTCTGGTAAGGTTAAATAGCGGATCATTCATGAGAGGATTTTGAGATTCACAGATTCCCAAATGAACGCATATCCACAGATTTTGTTAGTGGTGAAATACATTCACACCGCTGACATTATATTGAGGAAAAAGTATAGCCAACCAAGCTCAAGTAGCTCAGTGTAGCCAGAGGACCTTACGTAGGCCTAAATTAGGACTTTAAAAAATATCGGCGCAAATTATCGGCCAGAATTCTGTTATCGGACCGATAATAATATTTAAATTTTTTCACTTATCGGCCAATAATATATCGGCCGCCGATATATCGTGCATCCCTAAATGTGATGTAAACTGAATAGGCACCAAAATGTGATAAACACTAATACTGTGTGGTATTACATAGCACTACTAGCCTGGAAACCAGTCTGAATTTACCCTGAAATACAGTCTGGAGTTGCTCCATTGACAAGTGTGTATGCCAGGTTAAGATGATGTGATAATGGTCAGGTGAACAATAGGGAAGCAGTCATCCACGTCACCTGAGCAGTGAGCATGCTTGAGTTGATTCTGTTTTCAATAACATCGTTGGAGAATCGAGATGATTAGATTTCGCTATTGCGTCTGTACTGTAATACAAAATATTGGCAGCACATTAACAGGAAACGTCGATTAAGGCATTTGACATTCTCAAATTCTGTGGGAGGGGTTACTCCAGGCTGGCTTCCAAAATCATGCCCAATAATGAAATCCAAATGGTACGGTGGCGCATTGCATTCACATCACAAAAAAAAAAAAAAATCAGGTTATCTCATAATTATGAGATAATTATCTCATAATTACAAGATAGTATCTCATAATTACGAGATAATTATCTTGTAATTATGAGATAACTATCTCATAATTACGAGATAATTATCTCATAATTACGAGATAATCATCTCGTAATTATGAGATAAGGATAGGATCCGTGCTGAGGATCTAAACAGCCTTTCAATAAAAGCAAGCACATATTTCCTACTGATTTCCTGCTTTGAATGACTTTCGTACTTTGAGAGATTAACATGTCTTTAAGTGGCATGAAAAATAAGCCTGTCAAATCGCCAACAACCCCAAAGCAAAGAGTAAGCTTCTATAGGCTACTCTTTGCCCAAAGGCAATACAATGTTGCACGTTACAGTCCTAACCAGTAGGTGGAGGTACTACTACGCTTAGGGCTACCTCCATCCACGTTGTCACACGCACGCCTATTGTTTATTTTGTGCAGCTAGGCTACTTGTTCAAGTGGCATTGATGAGTTAAACAGTCACACAGTCTCGTAATTATGAGATAATTTTCTCGTAATTATGAGATAATATGTCATAATTATGAGATACTATCTCATAATTACGAGATAACCTGATTATTGTTTTTTGTGATGTGAATGCAATGCGCCACCGTAAAATGGCGTACTACCAGACTCAAATTGTGGTAAGAATTTGTGCAGGTGTGCCGGGCTATATCTAGACCAGGCTGTGGTACTACAAGACTAATGTCACAGATGTTTACTTGGGATCCAACTCATTGTCTGTCTATTAACCACCACTTGGTTCATTGTGTCTTTGTAGTTGATAAAACATTATGAAGTACGCCCAGATCCTACTGGACAAATCGTCAAGCCAATCACACGGACTCTTCTGGTCCCAGCGACGCCCATGAACTTGCAGTTCTTGAACAGGGGAGCAGCAGAGGACGAGCCAAGAGAAACTACGCACGAGGCCATATGAACTACATCCTAACGCATTCCACACACAGCGTGGAAGTAAAACAAACTGTGTATATTAGTTGCTATGGAGATTTGAAAAGTTTGAACCCGCACAGTCTCTATGCATTGGCAGAAGATCCATTATATTGATTGCATAGTGCACAGTTTAATGCTGCTACTCTAGCCACTCTCGCCACTAAGCAATTGCTTTGACATTTGGATTGACTCCCAATAGGGGGTGCTGACGAGCACTGGCAAATAATATTTTAAACAGGATAATTGTATTTCTGTGTTTTTGATGTTCCCTGATGGATCTGTTGCCAGAAGACCTTTGTTATACAAAGGGAAAGACATTCTTTACTGTTGTGACCACTTTAATGTTTTCATTATTTTTACTTTGTAAATATAGCTGCTTATTTCAATTCTGTAACTAATTGTTTTATTGTATTTTTGATGGGTGACCTGGACTGGATGATATAGTATGGCCTCACATTTATCTTGTTTTCCTGTTCTCTGCCCACTAAACAAGACTGTGTTTATACTGTGGGCCCATCCTGGGCATTTTAGTAATATATATGTCTATGAGGACCTAAAATGTGCCTTTAAGATTGTGAATATGACTTTACGGTCCAGCGAGCACATGGATGCACTTTGTTTTTAGGCCAAGGCTACTGATATTTACCTTTAACGCTGCCAGCGGATGTTAAACATTTAAAAAATCTTAACATGATAGTATGCTCTTATCATGTGGTCATAAACCAGGCAAAACAGTATTGTTCATGATTACAATTGTTCAAATATTAAATTATATTTTATGAATGTTATGAATGTCTTACAGTGATTATTTTTCTCATGGAGAGGGGCGGGGTGAAAAGCAATTACAAAGAGCATGAAATAGCATGCTTTTCTCCCAGGATCACATGTTTGACCCAGTTATTTATGTAAAATGACAGTCAGGATATAAGTGAATTAGCCTAAATTAAAGCTTAATCATGGCATGGCAAGGTGTATGCTTCTTACAATTATCAGGACGGGTACAACTACAGAAATGGGAGAGTACATGGGATGAAAGTGTGTGGGGCATCTGAAAGAACTGATTAGGTCATCCCTAATCAGTGTGGTTTGGACTTGGAACAGGATCTTATGGTCAGCAGTTTTGCAGTAGCCTGGCGGGCCATCCTATATCATTGAAATGTATAGTCTGGAATCGAACCATTCACCTCGCTTAATCCAAGGGGCGGGCAGAGAATTGTCTTTCAAACTGCCTAGGCATGCAATAGGCCAGCGCTACGACCATATCCGTATCCAGTCGGCAAAACGGCAAATACATCCTTCTTCGAAAGGAATGACTTAAGTGCATTGTGTTGCTCAACTTTCAAAGAAAAGCACAAGTTCAACTCCTCCAAAGTTGACGCCAACGCCGATTCAAACAACCGCTCTTCGTTCGCCATAGCCACCTTCCTTGTTGTTCACCGTCGCAGGACTGTCGTTATCCTGTTAAGCCCGCCTTAAGACTCTAACAAAATAGAGCGCTGTGATTGGATGACGTCCACGGCGTCAGCCAATAGAAATCCCTATGGTTTGGTACTAGACGTACAGGCTGAGCAAATTAATTTGCCGCTGCTAGGGTGCGTCTAGATTTCTAGGCTAGTTTTGCAGGGTTCCAGAGATGGGAATGTCAAGTTACTAGGGGGGAACTACCAGACAGTCAAGATAATCGCAACATATATCGCCATCTCTTGGTGGTATATGGAATTGCAACCTCTGAAATAAGGACTTCTGAAGATTGTGGTATTGAGCCTAGAAAGTGTTTGCTCTCAGTAAGAGTAAAGACTGTTACCTTATTTGAAATTCAGTGCTTGGCTTCAACAAAAACAAATACTTCTCTCAGGGAAACACATGGATTGACTAGTCCATTGTATACTTGGAACTATGTTTTCATTTAGGCAAAGCACTGCTACTGGGCGGAGTGATTTGCTGGCAGCACCGGAAAAGCTGACGTCACGCTACCCATGACACGTTCCACTCATTTAGAACGTCTGGATTTAATGAGGTGTGAAATAACCAGAGCCATATCTTTGCTCTGGAAATAACCATTTAACATACACAATATTTAGCAGTATTATTTCACAACAAATTGATTTATTCTCAGACTTTTACTCAGATGTTTACTGTGAAATAAACATGTAGTGAAATTTGAATTGCACTTGAACCGCACAGCATTGTGGGGCGATTTTTAACGTTCACCCCCAGCCACCCCTGACTGACTTTTCAACTCACTCCAGCAGCCATCCACCAGTGACTTCAACTATCACTTTTCTGCATGTGTCTGCAAACTCTGCCGTCATCATATCCAAGGTAGGAATTACAATACTTTTGTATGCCAATTGAAAACGGGAATTTATTATAAATATAGAGTTTAATAATGTAATGTTAACTAAAACCGTTAGTCATGTTAGAACTAGCTAGCAATTAGCTAGCGCGCTAATAATCGCTAACATTGACTGAGTTAAAGGGGTGATAGAATGATGATATAGGGTATTTTGTGCTGGTCCTTAAGGTCTCTGAATAGGGTGTGTAACATTGGTTGGGCTGAAAATGGCATATGTGCTGTTCTATGCGCCCTAATGCAAGCCTGGTTAAAAGCCCTAGAATGAAACGAGAGGTTTTCTTCCTTTTATGGTATGCTCATGAATATTTAGATGACCTGCGTGCTGATTGGTTGGTTTACAACGAGCGAAGCTCCGGAGCAAAGATGCAAACATGGCCGACAGCACTCACTGAAACAGCCAAGGTGGAAATACTATGGAGACATAGGTGCTGAACAGCATATTTCAGCCTGAATCAGAGGAAGAATCTGAAATAGTGGAGCAACCAGTCGCCCATAGATTGGAAATGACTACTTCAGAGTGGTAAGTTTTGTCATTTACTTGAGTTTGCCACACGTAGCCCAGTTAGCTAGCTGTAATACTCGTATGTTAGTGTCGTAGACTAAGCTAAACATTGTATCAGGTTCGTTTTTAGCATTGTAAGCAACAGAAGTTATTCATTTGCACACAAACAAATGTTTTACAACTTGTACCCTTGTGCAATTTTTGTCAAGATGTCCAGTTAGAAACTAGCTGAAAAGTTTGTAGCCCGTCGTGGGCAGTTCAGGCTATGCTGTAGTGAAAGGAGTGCTGCTTGCAAGGAAAGTACTCGTTTTAGTCAGTAAGTATATTCTCCTGGTGAATAGGTCATCTGATTAGGAGTTACATACATTATTGTAGTGGTAATATGCGATCTTACAACAGGACGTCCAGTTAGCTGGGCAGGAGCTCTGTGCAGTTCGTAGGCTATAACGTTATTGCTGAAGTGAAACGAGTAGCCTACTGCTCGCGTCAATGAAAATATTACGTTTGTGTCAGTAGGTCTAATGTACTCGTGTAACTACTATACTGCTGATTAATTCATCTGATTATCGAGATTTTTACGTTCTTTCCATGTAGTAATGTATGATCTTACAACGGGACGTCCAGTTAGCTGGGCAGGAGCTCTGTGCAGTTTGTAGCCTATGGCTGAAGTGAAACGAGGTCAACGAAAATATTACTAGGCCAATTTGTGTCAATTCAAAAACACTTATTTATCCCCAAGGGGCAATTTACATAGTAGGCTACTTAAAATACAGTAGGTACAGTCAGTGTAATGTAATCTTGTAACTATCCTGCTGACATCTGATTGAGATTATTACCTTCTTTCCCTGTAGTAGCCTAATATGTGATCTTACAACTCTGGTAACTAAAACTGGAGACATTTGCTACTTTGTGCTACCTGCTCATTCAAAATTACGAAATAACAGCAGGGAAATTATGTTTGTTTTTACATGTTATTAAAAGAATGACCCAGGTTCCTGAGGAGCTGACCTGAATGACCATCATGGCCTCAATCCGTTGTGCCTCTATATTCTTTGCAAAATGCAATGAATATTTACAGAGCTGACCATGGCCGTTTGAGAATCAGAGGAATGGAAAGGTGAGGACAATCTGTTACAAGTGTTAGCAGTTACAGTATATAAATAAAATATTTTTAACCAATACACATTCATTATTGGTTCAGCATATTGCAAAAACACAGTTTGATCAACACCACAAAATGATACATGTTCAGCAACAGCATCCTCCATGGAAGGTCTGTCTAGCTGAGCACACAAGTCCTGGGGCACAGGAATCCGCTGGACGGCATCCCAGTAAGGAAGAGGGTCTTTGATGATCTCGAAGAGGACAAGAAAAAGGACAAAAAAAAGGATACTGTAATACAGTGCATTGTAGGCTGTATACTGTACAATAAACAAATTGTATGGCCCTGAACATTGTGCTTTGTTTACAGTACTGATGATGATTTTGACACCAGTAGCATCAGGTCTAAGACAGCCTGTTGTGTGTGAATCGATAAGTTCTTTTTAGTGCCTATACTGTTGCACATTTTGATTTGTTGTTTGTAATAAAAACATATTTATTAAACTTACAAATTTGGCAAGTTTGTACATAGTTTCTCCTTGGTTGTCTTCTGTTGTGGGGACTCAGCATTCTCATTGAAGTGCATGGCTGCTAGATAAAACCTAAACCAAACAACAGAAATGTTGTAACAAGTGAAAGTCACTTTTGCATGCACACACCAAGCTGTTCACTCACATCAAAAGCATTTGCTAATATTCTAAGCTCCGCAAGATGCCACACTTAGAGCATCTGTTTGGCATGCTGCCGTTCTTGTAATGTTCTAAAATAAGAAGGTGCAAATAAATCTAATCTTGTATCTAGACAACACGGTTTTCAACATATCGACTAGATATCATTTGAATTGATAACGTGAAGTTGTTTCCACTTCTGACGTCAAAAACGTATGTGTTATATGGGTATGGGTTATATTACAGCTTAGCAACCAAACTATCGTGTTACTCAGCTTCAGTTAGCTACTGTATCTTGCTGAGAACATAACCTGTCAGAGATCTCGACAAACATGCATAGTAAAATGTAGGTTAACATGACAACACAGGTTTTATCCGAATGACACACAGGAAAATTAAATAGCCTTGCCAATGAACTAAATCACACATTCTACTTGCTAGATACACGTTAGCATGGCTAATAACTGCTTAGCGACAACATAATACTTACAGCATGCGGTTGTGATGACCTTACGGTCGCGAACAGCCCCTCGTTTCAGTAACAGCAGCTTAGCAAATCCTGCTTAACTGTACAAGGTTTTGAAAACTGCCCTCGGTGAAATGTTTTGCAAATTAATAACAGAGTGTCGAACTTTGCAGGGATCTTCTTCTGGTAGAAAAACATTATCCATGCCCCTCGAACTTTTGAATCCTTGGGAAGACTATGGAAAGTCTCAGCTTTCTTTGTAGCCTAAGTTTCAACCTGGAACACTGCATTTACGACCGTGGCTCATTTTCGATATCCTTGAAGAACTCTCTGCTTCAAGGATTCCTGTGGAAGTAAACGAGCAGGCAGCTAAACTAGTGTTTGTCTCATCTTCGCTCTCCATTCACGTTCCTGGGCTCAGAGCACCAGTGGGCTGGTCTGTATGTAAATTTTGAGGCGTGACAAATGTACAGGCCAGAGCCAAATAAGGTACCACCTGCGAGTTTGCGTAAACTCGCAGCTTCGTTTGGATTCGCCCGTTTTATGGCGGGAGTTTCGAATTGTGAGATTTGCATAGGAAGGAGGTGTCGGTGGGGTTTTGAAGTTCTCTGTATGTCCATTTCACCCACTGAACTATCACTATTCATCTATGACAAAGTAAACTCGGTTTTGCATTCTATGACCCCTTTAAGGTACATGTTATCAGATTAGTAATTTGTTTTACAATTTGTCGATCATAAGGTTCAGTCCCTACAGAACGGGAAGCCACAGAGAACCAGTGGAGATTAAGATTTAGAGGACTGATGGGAACTCATCGAGGGATTCCTCAACTGGAGACAAGTTTGAAAAGCCAGAGAAGATGATGCCTCAAATATAGAGGGCACAGGTGTTAACGAACTGCTCAACCACATGTAAGAGATAATGGATGACACAACGTTCGGTTAACAGAAAAATAATGCACGTTCAAGGTGGTAATGCGGCCCCGACAGACAACTTGTAAGTGCATAATTTTTCTGTTAACCGAACGCCATGGAGTCCATTATCCCACATATACCTTTGTTGCCACTTGCGTTGTGTTCATTTGCTGTTATAATTTCCACTTTTTTTTGCTTAAACTCTCTTGTTTGTAGTACCACTAGCCTCTAACAGTTCAACCCTAATTATGCATAAAATAAATGGCATCTGAAGGATTCTTTTCAATAGAATAATGTCCTTTGTTTTGAATAGCAATGTTGGCAATAAAATGTGCCTACTTTAGCCTATATACCTTTGTGTTTGGCTATAAAATGTGTAGCTTTGAGTGTAATTAATTGCACATTTTATATTTTGGCCCCAATTTAAGGGAACAAACATACAAGTGAGTACTAGTAGATAGGAGATTTTTATATGCAAATGTATAGGCAATAAAATGTGTGAAACCCGGCAGGGAATATCTCTGGGAATGCTGAAGGTAGGGGTGACATACCTCTCTGGCGTGTTTTGTTTATTCCTTGGTTAAAATATAATGTATGGGGTTATTTTTGTACAAAGGCGTCATTAACATAAACACAAACAAAAGGCTACTTCCTGCGAAATCCCTGACTGCACCTTTCAGGAAAGAGATTTGGATGTGATGCAGGATATACAGTAAGTATTGAGTGAGAGAGTGCAGTACAGCACTTCTCCAGTAGATGTCAGCCTGCTACTAAACAGTGAACGAACACGGCATGTGATGTAGATCTCATTCTGCTTCAGGGTTCTGTTTGTAAACAGAGGATGAAATATAAGAAGGACAAAGATGGAAAAATTATCAGTTGCCACCACCTCTAAAACCATTCCTGTTTTGGGGGTCGTCTCATAGTTGCCCCTCTAATGCACCTGTAGTTAATTTTGTTGACACCAAAACGGGTGAAACTGATTCACAACCACCTCTGTTACATAACTGGCCAGATCAATATCCCACAAGTGTGATTGACTTGATGCTATACTCCTATGAAACAGTGTTCCCTTTGTGCCCATTTGTTTGAGCAGTGTATAAAACCGTATGGTTCCAGCCAACGAGATGCGTGTTCAGGAGAGTTTCAGTTGCACGGGAGGGGTGAGCTAACTCTCCATTTTGTTTGAACGTCAACAGTGGCGTTGCCCAACATCACCTAGAGTAGTCAGAGCCACACACCCTAGAGCCTATTAAAGAATTCACAACTAAACCAATATGCTTTGTCATGGAGGGTTTACTGTGTGACCGAGTTACACAGACCCATTAAGTTCAAGTAAACCAAGCTGCTGTCCACTAAGACCAGAGAGAGAGCTGGACAGATACAGCAAAGTGGACAGATAGGGGAAAGTCCTGTAAACTGTTGAAGAGATGAATGGTTATCTTGTCACTTTAGCTCACTGCACTCCTGGCTCATTAAAGGAGAATTCCGGTGTGATATTGACCTAAAGTGTATTGAAACATGATACCGAGTGTGAACGTATGTCTCATAGCCCATCTCGACTTGTCCCCTGCACTCCAAAATCTGGCGCTAGTTAGCCGATGCTACCAACAACTTTTTCAGTAGTGGTGCTTCGGCATCGGGCTAGCCATGCAAATAAATCACTGTTTTACACCCATTTACGAGGCTCAATGTATCTCCACACTTCATTGGTAGACTTCCTAGGGCCCTGACATTTAAAACGAGACATTGAGAACTTTGAAAAAGCACTGGTAGTTTACTTACAAGACGATTTATACAGACAGTATCTTCACGAAGTTTAACGTTTGCAGCCATCTTGAATTTAGTCACGATAAGTCGAGCAATGAGTAAGAATGAACAGGTATGATAAGGGATCAGATTCCAAAAATAATTCAGTGGAAATGCATGGATTCCAGTTTCTTCCAGTAGCAGCAACTGGAATCCATGCATTTCCACTGAATTATTTTTGGAATCTGATCCCTTATCATACCTGTTCGTTCTTACTCGTTGCTCGACTTATCGTGACTAAATTCAAGATGGCTGCAAACGCTAAACTTTGTGAAGATACTGTCTTTGTAAATCGTCTTGTAAGTAAACTACCAGTGCTTTTTCAAAGTTCTCAATGTCTCGTTTTAAATGTCAGGGCCCTCGGAAGTCTACCAATGAAGTGTGGAGATACATTGAGCCTCGTAAATGGGTGTAAAACAGTGATTTATTTGCATGGCTAGCCCGATGCCGAAGCACCACTATTGAAAAAGATGTTGGTAGCATCGGCTAACTAGCGCCAGATTTTGGAGTGCAGGGGACAAGCCGAGATGGGCTATGAGACATACGTTCACACTCGGTATCATGTTTCGATACACTTTAGGTCAATATCACACCGGAATTCTCCTTTAATGCATTATTCAGAGTCTGAAAAGGTACAGACATCGTTTGAATATTAAACATCATCAGCTCCCACGTCTACTCCCCAGTCCCCTCTTTCCATCTCCACCTTCACTCAGTGAAACTCCTTTGGAGTGACTGTGACGCCTATGACATAACAAGCGTTCAGTCTGCCGGAAGGTGAGCCATTGTGATGCGTAAGGGAGGGAGAGGCGGTTTCCTGGTTAAGAAGCATGCTGCCTCCTTCAGTCTTCTCCTCTTCCACATATTGTGCAGGAGAGTGGGTAGGGGGCTGGTGGGAGATACGGACATGCGGTCAGAACATTCAACCTCTCAAATGCCTCACCAAATGCCCATACTACAATATACAGTGTTACAGTTCATTGTAATAAATACATACAAACAATGACTCTCTCACACACACACACTTACTTCTTACTTCTCTGTCTCTGAAAAAGAGTATGCATGTACACACAAGCACACTCACACATTGACAAACAAACACACACACCTTAACCTTGTGTCCTTTATGCAGACTGTCTGCAACTTCTCTCGAAACGTTTACACAATCGGCCACAGTGATGCCTGGCTGGAATCTCGCCTGCCGGAGAGATTTACTTCCTCTTCTGCCACCAAAGGCAACATCTGCCGCGTACATCTGTCAGCGTCGCCAGCAGCAGCAGCCTTTTCCACTCACTACAAATCAAAAGTCCGGCCCGGCCCATTTACAGATTAACAGCGCCGGTAATGCAACACACCACACGCTCAAATCAAACCGCCCTCTCCTGCCGCTTTATTATAGACGGGGTCGTTAACAGTGAGAGTTAAACGTTTATTGGCAATATGCTGTAAAAATCTGAGAAGATTGATGTACACAGCAATCTTTAAATGCTGCCAGTCAGCCGGGATGAGGCCTCTGCTCTGGATTATAATCTCAGCCAAAGAGAGGTTCAGTGCCAGAGAGATTTGCAGAGATCAACCGAGCAACGAAACACTATCTAATCAGACCACACACACACACACACACATTCACACACACACACACACACATTCACGCATCATTGAGTAAAATGACCATTCATCTTTTTATTTAACTTTATTTTAATTTCTCAATTTTTCCATCCCTGTATATCACACTGTACAGGCTGTGTCAGGGGTCAACTGACTGGAAAAACGGTGCTACACAGCTGATGCCGGCCCTGCTTTAAGAGCACGTGGCCCTGACCTAGTTACAAGATTGAAAGATGAATGTAACTGGCTTAAGCTATGGATCCCAGAGCCTGTCCCCTGTAATCACGTCACTGGAGATTGGCCGTCACATTTATGATCCTCAGAGGAAGTTGAAAAGGCACAGGCTCTTCAAGTGCTCAGTGGGCAGATAGTCGAGCAAGTCAGCCATGCATGCACTACACATGTACATTGTATAAGGAGGGACAAAGATGTGTTAGAGGACCTGACATCCAATAAAAAAAAAACGTGTATAAACTTGGGTCTGTTTTAGAATGTAAATCATATAGCATATTTGCATATCACAATGTAATTTTTGGTACTAGTATTATAACACAAACACACACACATACATACACACACACACACACACACACACCAACGTACACTTACATAGCCATTCATACTCAACACCACTATCCTGGGCTGAATTCCCCACAAGTGTGGTATTGCTACAACCATCCTTGTAAAGTGATCGTTAAAGCCAATCAATTTGATCTCTCTCTCTCTCTCAGTTTAGTTACAACAGCTGAGGGGAGCACAGCCCTTAGCACAGGAAGTCTCATCCGGTGGTCCCTCCATGAGATCCCGTCCATGTGTGTGTGTCCTCTGTTCCTCCCTTCCGCCTCTTCTCCGTCTCTGGGAGTACGAGCAGTGCTTGTGCAGATGCTGCGTCCACTGTCGGTGTGAGACACACAACTCACAGCGGTAGGGCGGCGTGCTACGACAGACTGTTTCTATGATGACAAAGGCTCCAGGGTGAGGTAGGTTTTAATGTTTGGGTGCCAAGTCAAAGTAGACCTTCAGGCTTTGATGATGTGGGCCTTGGAGAATTGTTGAGAGAGGAAAAGTGGCAAAGCGTCTTTGTTATGGTGGATGATGATGAGAACAGAAAACTCCACAAACTAATATCAGGCATCATTATGCGGGGCTTCTTGTCTTGTGAAAGACCCAGATAGAGAGAATGTCTTTGTTCTCAAGCTTTGATGATGGCGCACGTGTGTATGTGTGTGTGTGTGTGTGTGTGTATGAAAATACAGTATGCATGCAAACTATGAATCAGCCTTTGAAGGGAGACACTAATGCGCACCAAAAGAAGCTTGTCTCATCACAGCTCAGCGCTTTGGAAAAACACCACTACATTGCATCTATGAGGACAAACATGAGTCAAACAGGAGCTGAGAGAGCAAAAACAAGAAGGCCAGAGCAAATGCCAGAGCAGTTACCCCATCTAACCTTAGACCCTAGATCTCTGGGGCAAAGTAAACAACCCCAACGAGCCAGGCTAATGGTTTAAATATCTCATCAATTGGCAAAAGTAAGACTTGTAAAAATCTGATATCCTCTTAGACCTGTGGGCTTTGGCAATTGTGTCAATTGTGCATCACATTACAGGTAAGAGCATAACTTGGTCATCGCTCTGGCTCACACAACAGTCTGCAGGAAGCTATTCTAAGTATGTATGTAAGTATATATACTCTTTTGATCCTGTGAGGGAAATTTGGTCTCTGCATTTATCCCAATCCGTGAATTAGTGAAACACACAGTAATCCCGTCGCAGTGAGCTGCCTGCAACAACAGCGGCGCTCGGGGAGCAGTGAGGGGTTAGGTGCCTTGCTCAAGGGCACTTCAGCCGTGCCTACTGGTCGACAACCCTCCGGTTAAGTCCGAATCGCTAACCAGTAGGCCATGGCTGCATGCTCCACCACATTACAGAGTAGTAGTAGTTACAGAGTAGTGATGGCTTGTGTCCAAGTCCTGACCTGTGCTTGCTGTAGGCACACACCTGAATATCTCCTCTCATCCACACATCTGCCTGGATACAACAATGTGAGATATTTAAATCATATGGGCCAAATGGGACCCAGAGATGATGGGAAGATCTACTTTGTTGTGTTGGAGTAGAGGGGAAAAACATAGTTATACAACTTAAATATGGTCGCATGAAACAATGAAGCACATCTGGTAAAAGGACAATGGCAGATCTGGGTGGTATCAGCAGTTATCAGGAACAACGCTGGGCTCACTGAGCATTCTTCCGTCTCCCGAGAATGCCTCATCAGTGCTCAGCAGTTTGGGGATAATTATGCGACATGGTGCATCTGTGAGGACAAACGTCAGGTGGGACCTGAGAGGGCAGAGACACAGAGAGAGAGGAAGAGGAGTATAGGTTGTAGGAGCACACACCTGACTGTGTACCTGCCACTCAGTGACAGACTGTCTGAGTAAGATAAGATAAGAAGATGAGATGAGATGAAATAAGATAAGACAAGATCAGATCCGTTCCGATCCGTGATAGTTTTGGGTTGTTTAAGAGGGGTCTAAAGGCATATCTGTTCAACATGCACTTAATTCTTTAAGCGCTTCTTATGCGTTATATTGTGTATAATATTGTTTTATTTCCATCAGGCTGTTGATTAATTTGACATTATTGTTTATTATTGATATTCTCTTTAATGTAGTCTTACCATGTTATTGTTTTTATATTGAATGGACATTATTGTTTATTATGGCTTTTTGCCCTCATTTTCATTGTTTATTTCATTAGGCTATTGATTGAATTGACATTGTTGTTTATTATTGCTATTTTCCTTATTATAGTCTGACCAACATTTTAATCTGTTCCCTGTCAAATTTAAATATTATATTGTTTTGTATTTGTATGTCACTTTGGACAAAAGCATCTGCCAAATCCCATACTGTAACTATAACCATAAGAAATACTTTATGGATCCCAGAGGAAATCTGAGTGTTACATCAGTAGCAGCATTCAGTACATTCAAACACAAAAAGCTAAAATAATCAAAGATAACAATACAAAAAGATAAAACAGACATCTGTCATCAGTCACAACAGTGCGGTAAAGAAGGGAAAAGTTATATTGTGTGATGGCTATCGGTAGGAACGATGTTATGTTTTTAGCCCAGTAGCAACCAAGTCATATAGTGATGTGAAGAGGCTGACCTCTATTGCACTTGGAAGATTAACTACAGTCAGGAGCTGGGAGATCAGGAACTAAGAGAGACTACTGTTGCTGTAATGAACACCTAACTGTGCACATTCTACTCAGGGCGTCCCTTTCTTCACAAAGCTCTTGATGACCCAACTCTTTCAAGAGTACTTCCTCTCCTAAGACAATCCATGCACTAAACAATCCATGCACTTACCAAACCACTAACCATACACTTCCCTAACACTTACCAAACCACTAACCATACACTTCCCTAACACTATCATCTCCTTGGATACACTTGACTAGTACTTCTGCACCCCTTTGGTTTTATGATCTATTGTTGTAGTATTCATTGTTACCTAAGGTCTCCTCTGTGTTGTAGTATTTATTGTTATCTAAGGTCTCCTCTGTGTTGTAGTATTTATTGTTGCTTGAATGTTGTTCCTCATTTTGTGAGTTGCTTCTTATAAAAGCGTCTGCTGAATAAATAAATGTAAAAGTAAGTGTATTCAGTGACTATTATTGCTGCAATGAACTCCTAACTGTGTGCCTTCTAGTCAGTGTCCATGCATCTGCCGGTGGGATGAAAACAACAACAATGTGAAGAGACTTCAGGTCTTATTGCAGTGAGTAGATGAACCCTAGTTTGTCTGAATGAAGACTATTATGTGCCTATTACTGCGGGTCCTGATGTTGAGTCAGTGGGACGACTGAGAAGCAGTGCCACATACTCAGCGGCTGTCCTGGAAAGACACGAGGCCAGTTGAGGACAACACCGAGTCGAATCGACGAGAACATATTTACAGCATCCTCTGCAACCTGACACAGTGAGCACAGCCAAATCCCCCCCCCCCCCCCCCCCCCAAACCTTGCCTCATGGTTCATTACATATAAAAATTATGCACATAAATAAGGCATAAACTTTCCACCCTTGCCCATCATCATATTTTATTCAGGGCCTCCATACCCTAGCTGGGTTCATGGTACCGGTGAGATGTATTTTTAGGATCTTAACCTGAACGTCTTCGCCAGCCGCACGCAACAGAGAGGATGGGGGGAGAATAACATTGGAATAAATCTGAGAAGGTCCTTATCAACTCAATATATGATAGAATACTTTTTTTTATCACATCAGTGTAAGGGATCAGGGCACATTGGTGGACTGTGTCTGTATGAGTATGTATGTGTGTGTGTGTGTGTGCATGCAAAGCAAAATGTGTCCATGTGCGAGCCTCTGTGTGTGTGCGTGTGTGTGTGTGTGTGTGTCCATGTCCCTGTGTCTGTGTGTGTTTGTGTGTGTGTGTGTGCATGCAAAATGTGTCCATGTGCAAGCCTCTGTGTGTGTGTGTGTGTGTGTGTGTGTCCCTGTGTATGTGTGTGTGTGTGTGTGCATACAAAATGTGTCCATGTGCGAGCCTCTGTGTATGTGTGTGTGTGTGTGTCCGTGTGTGTGTGCATGTCCCTGTGTGTATGTGTGTGTGTGTGTGTGTGTGTGTGTGTGTGTGTGTGCATGTCCCAGTGTGAATGTGTGTGTGGGTGTGTGCATGTCCCTGTGTGAATGTATGTGTGTGTGTGTGTGTGGGTGCATGCCCATGTATACGGGGTACCATGGCATATCCCTCACCCTGCTGCCAGGTTGAGTTTCTCTGACATCGTTCCTCTGTCGTCATGGAGGCAGACAGATGCTCGACGCCTGCACAGAATCTCAAGCCACTCAGCCTCCAGCATGCTGACTAAGCACCTGTCAATGTTCCCGCAAAGAGCGGAGAGAGAGTCCGGGGAGCTGCGCTGCCCATCCGTAACGGGCGCAACCTGCAACCTCAGTGCCCTCGGCCTTGCTTCCATAACCCCTGCTATGCGCTAATAACCCGCTTGATGAAGACGTTCCTGTGTCATCTGCGACGGGAGATGAGGATGAATTTTGACGTCAGTAATCACCATTTAATGAAAGCTGATTGTAAATTGCTCCAAGCCTGGTTACCAACGTCTATTATATTCCTGCAATTAATCTGAATGGTGGTGAGCCGTTGAGCTCAAAGACTAATGTTTTAGGTAGAAGACAAGATGTATTTTAGTTTATTTGTTATTGCTCAATCCATATTTTGGCTATTACATTAACGTCCATTTGTTTATTGCTTTAAGAGATATTAAATCAGGTCCCTTAGCCCCCGGCCAGGTCTGGCTATCGGCAATTTAATTAAATGCCATTAAACATGCACGTCTCTCCCCTCGGTGAACTGTAACTAGATGAACTTGCCGTGTGGGAGAGAATCGCTGCGTGAAACGGAGCATGTAAATTCATAAGCCGCCGCTGCTGCCCTCTCTGCAGAAGTGTGTCTCTAGCAATTATCAATATATATCCTCAATCTCAGCGCGCCGTGCAGAAATACTGAGTGACGTTTCATGAATATTCTTCTGATAGAGAGAGGCAGGCAGGGGCCCGTCTCGAAGTATGTGAGCGCACAGCGCGACCTACCGGGGAGTGACGTTATTCCGCGGCGAGCCAGTTGTGGGAGACGCGCTGGATGCGAGTGTCCAGCCAGTTTAGCGTCAGCTGAAACTGAGTGGCATTCACTCGGAGGTTGTCGCCAGGCGTGGAGCTGTGCCGAGTGCCGACTGTTGCGTTTGAAATTTGGCATGCAGGGAGAAACTCTAAGCATAGCTGTTGTTTTGCACAAGGGTGAGTCCTAAAGAGTGTGCCTGTGTCTGGAAACATTGCCTTTTGTATTTGTGGTATGCAGAAGTATTTGCCTTTTTGTTCGCTTTGTGGACCTCTTCGATGTGCTTTGCGGTGGAGTACCAGTGTCGGAATGGTCTGATGAAGCGTCGCTTCGGCAGTGATCGGTCGCCGTATAGTGAAGTTAAGAGCAGATGTTGGAACTGAGGGAGCGGCGGAAACAGTTCAGCACGGAGGTCCGCGACGTCTTGTCTACGCGGAAAGCGCCGTTGTCTGGGTAAGATAAGTTGTGACGGTTTGGGTAGCGTGACCTCATGACTTTATTATAATTTGAGCAGAATTGAAATGGAAATGCATTCAGTTCAACAGTATTTATGGCCACAAATATAAAATGTAACCTAATGGTAATGATCTTTCGGGGTTTGACTGTCATGTGTCACATCATTGTCTCTGCTTTTGTTTTCTTGTTCTTTAGTAGACATGTAGAGAAAACAGGATGTAGACGACTGTGAACACGGATGCGCACCTTTCTTCACCGTTTCTGATTTTGGATTCTAAAGAACGACATGGCCTCGTCGGGGGCGCACAAGACTACGAAGAGCGAGAAGTTGGACGAGGCGCAAGCCCTTGCCAAGAGCTGCGCTGGCAGACCGGACTTCCTTCCATGCGACGGCCTCTCCATTTGCGCCACGCACAGTCACGGCAAGTGCTTCAAGTTGCACTGGTGTTGCCACCTCGGATGGTGTCACTGTAAGTACATTCAGCTTTGATTGATCCGCTGTCTACTGTTTATTCCGTAGGAAGTCTCGGAGGAGACACACTTCAGTGAATTGTCAGGAACCGTTACTTTCACAGTAAGATAACGGATGCAGCTGTTCTGGCTTCTGACACAGTTTAGGCTAGGAAGCGATTAAAGCAGTTGCTATTCAGGGCACGTTTATTGTGTCAGTGCGCCGGCCTCTGTAGCGGGTAAACGTGCTCTCAACAAATGACTGAACTGTCATTATTGACATTAGCATAAACTCAGGCTGATCATTGTGCTGAGACATGTAACAAAAGCAAATGTTCACTGGAGCACACTGCATTCAGTTGAGGGGTCAGGAAATAGGCTATTTCTGCCTTTATACTCTCTGGTCAATACTGTAGTTCTGGTCAAGGCTATTGAATTTATGTTGAAAAAAAAAAACATTTTCATGAGTGCCATGTTTCCTTTCTCATTTTTTAACCTTAACCTCCGCACCTCATCTTTCAACCTCTACTTCTGGGCCCACATCCTATTAGACAGCCGCATAATATTTCAATAGAACCTATCTCTATAGACTGTCCCTGGGTCAGCTGTTTTGCCTGCCCTTCTGTAGGAGCACAATGTGCATAGTCTGGGGCTGGCTCATCCGGGCTTAGTGAGGGGATGTGTTTTGTATGCCAGTGGATGTGGCCGTGTAATTCGTCGGAGCGGAGTGGAGCGCAGCGCAGCGTCTCTACCTAAGCCTGCCTTTCGGCCAATCACTCGGTAATGGCCCTGAGTTATCTGGTGTGAGCATTACCACTGCCTGCAGGACATTGCAGGTTTAGTGGAAAGCACTGGATGTAGGCGGATATCTGATCTGACTGACCCCAATCTGAAGTGTCCAAACGCTCTGTACTGTAAGTTCACTTTTGTATAAACAGTGTGTCTAAATGAATGCAATACAAATACTTTGTGAGTAAGGCTTAGGGCTTGGGTGTTTTTTACATAAGAAAAAAATGTGACATGAGAGGCACACAAGACTATTTTCTACTTATTTCAGTTCAAGGGTATTATACTCTGTTGTATGTCACTATGACGGAAACAGGAAGCATCACTACTGTCCTCTTTAAGTCCTAAGTAACTAAGTCCTCCTTCACAGACAGTAGCTGGCTGATCTGGGGACAGAGTTTGTGTGTAGTGTGGGATCAGGGCCAGCTCAGAGCCAGACCTGTAGCCTTCTGTCAGCTGCTCTCTAGCATCCTCTGTGCCTAGTGGAAATGGGCACCCAGACTGCACTTGGTTAAATGTAGTTTTGGAGCCATCCACTAGTTGTTCATTCATGCCCTGTCTTGTGGATGGTGCCATCGAGTTGTTCTTACTGTCCAGATGGCAGCTGACAGAAAGCAGATCTGCCACTGATCCCACGTAGATCCGTCAGAGCTAGCGAGACTCGCTCAGGAGTCACATGACCTCTTCTGCCCAGCTGCAATGGAAGACGTTGTTGATTAGATTTGAATAAAGTTCAGTGGGAGGCATTAGGAGTTAATAATATTCCTCTGAACGCAGGGGGGTTTAGCACATTGGATCAAGCCAGAGAGGGATTGGGGGGGTGAAACTGCCACCACATCCACACGTATGGCCTGCAGTGCTTCCATTGAGAAGTGCTGTGCATCTTTTTTCACATGAATGAATAAATCATCAGTTGTCGAGTCATAGCAGGCGCAGCATGGTTTGCGAAACTAGGACACATCTCTGATATAGGGGTTGACGGGCTGCTGTCTGACCAGCCCGGTATAGCTGCTGTGATTATGTTTTAATTGCTGCTGGAGCTGTGGGTGGCTGCTCTGATCTGTTAGAAAATGTGCAAAAGTTCTTATGATGGTCTTAGGCCTGCGCTTGACAAGTGAATCATTGGCTTAGTTCTAACTGGGTTTGGAGCGTTGTTTTCCGGTGATTAATATTTTACTGACACCTTAGGAGCTGGCTGTGCTTGGTTGGGTCTGAATTTGTGCCTCTATGAAACACTTGATTTTCACTTGCCATCTTACTTTTGGGCAAGTCATGGGAGGATATGAAGGTGACTTTGGTACTGAAGTTTGTACTGTCTAGTAAAACATTCTTAGTCATCACCAAGGAGGTATGCATGAGTATCATTACCTCCTGTTTTTATCATGACATGTCTTGGTCATTATTAGACATGATGACAGTCTAAGATGCCTGATAATAAACACTTAACATCCATCATGACTATTTAATTACAGTGTTAATATTTAATCATAACGGTGGCATGACTATATTTTTTTAAAGTATGTTTTGACAGATGTCATGACAACCTTATAACCGGGGGGGGTGGGGGGGTGGGTAAGACAACTGTGATAATATATTTATATAAATGGAAGCTCTCAAAGTACTTTCCACTCAATTTTCTGAAAAAAGCCACTCCGTTTGGTCTGCCGAATGAGGGTGCTAATTACTGTTCCGATTAACAGCCTTACCAAAATAGTTTCCCCAAACTCACATCCGTAATGGTCAGCCTCCCATTGATTGTGGGTGCCTTGTGTTTGCGGGTGCCTTGTGTTGTTTTTCCACACACACATCCACCCCCCCCCCCCCCCCAAACCCACTCCTCATCGAACCCCCCCCCCCCCTACACACACACACACACACACACACACACATACACCACACACCCCCTAATCCCCTCCTCCTCTGCCTACCACTGATTTCCAATCAGCCATGGAGCTTGTCTGGGCTAAGAGAATAAATGAAACACATTTAATTGCCCGGGCCTACAGCTGGTGCTCGGGCGTACAGTGGCGACACTCTCATTACTGTAAATTAGTCCTCTTTAGTGGCCCTGCCAATACGCCATGTCTGAGGCGGGTATGTCAGGGGCAAATTAGCGCATGTCTGGGGAGGACCATGCCAACCCCCCGGCACCGCGCTGGGTCCAGGGCAGGCTGGGCAGGGTCAACAACACAGATGGTGCCGCGGGAGCCTCTCAGGACGCTCAGACTGGACGTTAGAATTTGTGTTTCAGAGTAAAAAAAAATAAAAAAAAGTCTGACACACTCAAATCTGTGCAGTAGTTTCTAAATCAAAATCTGCAAGCTTTCGATCTGAGACCTTCGTCAGGCAGAGTAAATATAATATAATATAATGTAGGTTGCTTTGTATAAAGGCATCAGCTAAATGAGTAAATGCAAATGTAAATCACATGTGAGTGTGTCAGTGCAGGTAGTTAAAACAGCAGCATTCCACCACATACTGTACTGAGCAAAACATCGTAGCACGGGATTCTCTTCTGAGAAGGGAAAGAATCTTTTGTTAGGTGTCAGGATTGGATTTCTGAATCACCTGCACATATGCCTATTTGTTACAAACCACTGACAGACTTCTCCTTCTCAATGAATCTAATCATCTTAAAAGAAAAAAACAAAAACAATTGAATAAGTGATGAATTTCTGATGGTGACAAAAAAAATCAGGGATCACACCAAAGATCCTTGATTACTAGCTCCGCTTCAACAATCTCTGACCACGCTGCTTCTCATCTGGTCTTCCATCATCTTTAGAACTGCAGCTGTCACTTCTCGGAAATTGATTCCTCCATCTGCAAGTATTCGATTCCCTGCTGCATTTGACTGAGATTTCTGGAGGGCAACGTGTTCTTCTAAACGGTGCGGGCGGTTCACTCTAGTCTTGGCCTCCTCACGTCTAATGGTGACAAAGCGCTGGCCAGACACTCTTCTAGATCTTTCCGCTCGTTCGTCTCCATTTGTGTCGGCGCTGAATTAGCCGGCAGGAGCTCCGTCGGCTCGTCAGTATTGATCTGCTCTCGCTCTGTCCACTTCATCCTCTCGCCAAACCTCTTCACTTCTCTCTGGGTTTTCACAAACAAATATCTGCTCAACCCTCTGTCTTTGAATGCTAATTAATGCCATTTAATTTGAGATATACATGAGAGAGGTGTTAACTTCCTTGTGCTGTTGGTAGGGGATTCATTTCCCCCAGTGGCCAATCAACAACCAAGCCTATTTACCATCAAAAAACAAAATCACCAACAAAGCAACCTTTGTGGGCAAGAAAACATCAACACCAACACCAACACCAACATCAACACCAACACCAACACCAACACCACCATCGTGAGCATTTCACTGGGGTTATCAATCCCAGTGAAGGCTTCTTCCTTCGTCGGTGTTTCATGAATCAGACACACAACACCTCCAGAAGGCTCAACAGTGGTGTCTGGTGTGTCAGATCAATATGATCCCATGTGTAAAATAATAATAATTCAGTATCAGATGAAAAATTGTTCTGTGTGCATGGACCAGGATACAGGCTCAAACATGATGGGTGAAAAGTCTTCCTCTTCATTGTTACAATGGAAGTGGTACAAATAAGAAGCATTTCTTCTTTATTGATACCTCTGAATTTCAAACTAGAAAAACCTGGAGATGAATGCACCTTAACCTTTAGTTAAGAAACATATGTGAACCAGTGGAGGAATGCTGAGCAAGCATATTAAATATTGTGCTTTCGGAACAGATGGCCAAGTGGTTTTGTTTTTTGACAACCACAACAACATATTGCACCTTCGAATGTCTCGCTAGCTCAAATTAGCGAGCAGTCGCTAATACAGCTGTTTTCTTCTCCCTCTTCCTCTCTCAAAGCCAAATGGAAATGGTGAGACACAATCCAAGTCTTCCTGTTCTCTTTCTCTCTATTTTTCTCTCTCTCCCTCTATCTCTATTTCCCTCTCTCTCTCCCTCTCTTTCCCCCTCTCCATCTCTCTCTCCCCCTCTCTTTCTCTCCCTCTCTTCCTCTCTCTCTCTCCCTCTCTCCCTCTCTCTCTCTCTCTCTCTCTCTCTCTCTCTCTCTCTGGCGGCATGTTTCCTTCTCGTCTCGTGTCTGTGTGGAGGAGCCATCTGTGGTCTGCCAGAGAGCACATGTGACAGTGATTGGGACCGATTTCACAGAGCAGATCTCAGCGCTGAGCTGCAGCTGTGAGGGAGAGAAAAGGAGGCAGATTTACTCCAGTTAAGGGAGGCTTCATTAACAGGAGGACCTTCACTGCCCCTACAAAACACTCTGGGCCTTGGGTGGCTGATGAGTGTGTGTGTGTGTGTGTGTGTGTCTGTGTGTGTGTGTGTGTGTGTGTGTGTGTGTGTGTGTGTGTGTGTGTACATGAGAGATGTGGTGGACAAAGGAACATATGAAACATATCTGTGTGTGTGTGTGTGTGTGTGTGTGTGTGTGTGTGTGTGTGTGTGTGTGTGTGTGTGTCTGTGTGTGTGTGTGTCTGAGAGAGTAAAAACCAAGAGACATACTGTATCTGGGTATATTTTGAATGTGTATGTGTGTGTGTGTGTGTGTCTCTGTGCATGTGTGTATGTGTGTGTGTGTGTGTGTGTGTGTGTGTGTGTGTGTGTGTGTGTGTGTGTGTGTGTGTGAGTGAGACTGGACTTCAGTAGAGTGAGATGGGGAGAGAGGAGGGAGCCGCACACACACACACACACATACATACACACACACACACACACACACACACACACATACACACATACGTACAATCTCTGTTTGAGTGTAAAATGTGTGTGTCTGGGTTTTCTTTTCTGTAAGTGTGTGTGTGTGTGTGTGTGTGTGTGTGTGTGTGTGTGTGTGTGAGAGACTGGACTTTTGTAGAGTGATATGGAAAGAGGATGGAGCTGCACACACACACACACATGAACTCTCTCTCTCTCTCTCTCTCTCACACACACACACACACACACACACACACACACACACACACACACACACACACATGAGCTCTCTCTCTCTCTCACACACACACACACACACACACACACACACACACACACACACACACACATAAGACTGGACTTGAGTGGAGTAGAGTGAGGGGGAGAGGAGGGAGAGCTGGTGGGCTCTGGTGTTTTGGCTGGCTGCCCTCAGCTCCAGCTGTCAAGCGCTGATTTCCTCTGCGGGCTCTGGCTGCGAGATCTGGACCGCTTTTGTTGGACAGATTTGAGAACACACACACACACACACACACACACACACACACACATGAGCTCTCTCTCTCTCTCACACACACACACACACACACACACACACACAAAGAGAGAGCGTGGACGGACAGACGGAATAAAAACACGGCCGAACTGCGCGGTGAGCCAACGGGTGGTACCCCGTTGTTATTCTTACTTAGATGGTCATTTATTTTTCTGCCCATTGGAGACCACGCAGACTGTGCCCACTGCTACGATAACTGAGGGGGGGTCACTGGTAGCAGCAGCAGCAGCAGCCCAGATATGAAGAGCGCTGCAGAGGGCATCACAAAGCGCTGTTTACACGGGTCTGCTCTCATTTCACAGCCCCTACTGAGAGGGCGCCTGCCCACACAGTCCTACATATTACACTTAGGTTATCAGAGCCGCACCCTGTGCTTTTGTGTGTGAGCCAGAGTTGATGTGTTTATGTTTATGTTTGTGTTTCGTGTTTTTATCTTTGTTTGTGTTTTATCTTTGAATACGTGTCAGTTTGTTTATTTTCAAAACCTATTTCATATGAGGAATTGTGGAGGGACTATACTTATTGTTACTGATAAGTTCTGTCGGCTATAAGAATATAAGGAAAGATAGTGCTAGGGCTGTGAGAATCGTACCAGTTCTCCATACAGTAGATATGCCAATGTTTCATTTGTTAGACATAAAAACAACATGTTTCTTCATATTTCTTCTTCAAATGAAGACACCACACATAAAAAAACACATATTTCTTCATATTTAACCAAGTGAAGACTGACCACACATAAAAAATACATATTTCTTTATATTCAACCAAGTGAAGACTGATCACACATATTTGGAATGCTCTTAATGTGTACAGAAATGAAACAGCAGCAGTCTCCCATTTCGATATACAGGGAGCTGAGGTTGTGGATTGTGCACAGTCCTAGATATTATGCTTAGACCAGGGGGAGTGTCCCCATTGTTCTGTATTTCTGTTTCTGGATATGTGTATTGTTAACTCGGATGAGACTGGACGTATCTGGAGTACTCCGCAGACAACTGAAAATGCATTACGTCTGCAGTGTGTAGTGTCAGGTACGAAGAATACTATTGAGAAAAACATCGGGGGCATTTGTCGTGTTTCACTTACAGCACCCAGGAAGCTGGGGGAGTTGAAATGCACACAGTCCTGCACATTCAGACTAAGCTCAGTGGTTGGGTGGTGTCTCTACAGTTCTGTGTGAGTGTGCCATTACTTGAGTTATGAGATATAAAGTAGATAGATGTGTGTTTATTTTTAACCCAGATAGGAGGATGTTTGGTGTGCTCCTAAGATAACGGAATTAAGTTTAGTTTATCACTCTTGCAGTAGCATCAGATACATGGACAGATGGAGGGGGAACTACAGATTATTTTTTTGTCTGTTACACTGAGATACAATGTGAGACCAGATGGAGTTTCAGTGTGCCCTGTGTGTGTGTGTAGCAGGTACTGCCACACCAATGTGACTATAATGTTGGAGAATGAGTATTCTAAAGAATATCTGGGTCCGTCAAATATAACATTTTTATTATGATATAACATTAAATTTGTATTATTTATGTGGGTAAGCTACATTCTAACAGATAAAACATATTTAAATGGCTACAGCCTATATTTAAAAACAATAGTGAGATAAAAATAATACCACATGTCTACATGCAATGCTATCGAACTTCGAAAGTTTGTTTAGATCTAGTGAAACTGCCGTCACACTTCTCTATTTTGGAATCTTACATAGTTTAGGAACAGAATCTATAAGTAGAATGTTGAAAAGTCCCCCACTGAAGGCCTAGATATGAGGGCTCCTACAGGCTCCTCCATCCAAAGGCTTGGAGACAAAGTTACAGCCGCCCATAACCTTTTAGTGGCATTTAGATGGAGACGTTTCCAATCACTCCAACATATATACACTCACCCACATCACCGCCAGCACATAACCGCAGAGCGCAGCACAGCACAGCACAGGGTAGTGCAGCTGAGAGGCCGCGTGATGCCAAGGAAGTGCCTTTTTTGTATGTCACAAATAAATAATGTACGGAGCTCTGGCCTCCTGAGCACTGGAGAATCAGCATGAGGCAGGCAAGTCAAGCGGTGCGGACTGCACAGAGGCGCAGGGTGGAGACGCTCCCTAACCTCAGCTCAACAAGCTGCGTCTGTTCTGTGTCAGTGCCCTGCACCACTTTAATGATGAGTCCAAGTTACATTGTGCTGTATGTAATACTAGTGTGTTGTTATCATACACTATTTTCATAAATGCCTACTTGCTATGATCCTCATGTCCCTATGTACTCCTTGATAAAATATAATAATGATAAAATAATGAATAAGTACACTCTTCATGTAAGTATGCACTACATAGTATCCGAAGTGTTCAAACATAGTACCCACATTCTCACACATTACTAACCTCACGTACATAACCTCTTATGTTCTAACATAAGAAGTACAGTGTACTTGTTAGTGATTAAGTATGTACTACATAGCACTCGCAGTGTCCATGCAGCTTCGCAAATGAATGCACATTACCAACACACACCCCAAACACAGACTACATTGCACCTACAGACACTTGCTATAAAGCACGTCCGTGAGCTTTTTTGTCCGTACCAACTGTTCTCGGTGACCTCGAGAAACGGAGATCTAGGTAAAGACTCACTGGATTTCTCCTTTAAGTACAGACTACATTGCACCTGCAGACACTTGCTATAAAGCATGTTCAGCTTATCTCTCTCCTCTCTCCAGCAGCTTTTTGTAATAGCCTCTTGCAGACAGAGGTGGCTGATGGGTAAATATGTATATGTGAGCAGAGGTAGCAAGGATGACTAAAGGAAGAGAGAGAGAGAGAAGAGGAGAGGAGTTAAGATGGAGTGATGAATATTGGAATAGAGGAAGTGAGAGGGACAGAAAGGCTGTGTGGTAGCTGGCAGGGCTGGTGTGTTAAGGGTCGACCTTGAATAATCCCTCAGCTGTAAGGGGGGTGTGTGTGGGGGGTGGTGAGGGGAGTGGAGAGACCTAGAAAGACTAATTCTCCATCACCGTGACGGATAAAGTGGCAGCGGGCTCGTGCATTATTCATGCAGAGATGTGCATGTGCAAAGGCAAGTTAGAGGGGGTGACGGACAGTGACAGTTTCTGTGTGTGTGTATGTGTGTGTGTGTATGTGTGTGTGTGTGTGTGTGTGTGTGTGTGTGTGTGTGTGTACAGGCAGTATGTGTGCATGTTTTGAAATGGTGGGTCTATTTGTGCATGTGATAGAGGGACAAATGAGCGTGTGTGTGTGTGTGTGTGTGTTTGTGTGCATCTGCTAATGTAGAACATCTGATTGACTCTGTATGCATATTTGTGTGTTGTTGTTGTTGTATGTACTGTGTATATGGGTTTGTCTGTGTGAAGGTAAGGTATACATAAATACTGTATGTATGTAGGCTTATGTGTGAGTGTGTGTGTGCGTGCGCGTGTGTGTGCATGTGTGTGTGTGTGTGTGCATGCGTGTGTGTGTGTATGTGTGTGTGTGTGTGTGTGTGTGTGTGTGTGTAGCTGTGCAGTCCTGGACTCAGTGAGTCAGTGAGTGGGTGGAGGGACAGAGAGGGGATTAGAGGAGCTGGGACTGTGACCTGATCTGGCCTCATGTCTGACAGCTGTGCTCTACTTCCCCTGCCTAGCCCAGTACCTGCCCCACTCTGTGCTCTACTCCCCCTGCCTAGCCCAGTACCTGCCCCACTGTGTGCTCTACTTCCCCTGCCTAGCCCAGTACCTGCCCCACTCTGTGCTCTACTTCCCCTGCCTAGCCCAGTACATGCCCCACTCTGTGCTCTACTCCCCCTGCCTAGCCCAGTACCTGCCCCACTCTGTGCTCTACTCCCCCTGCCTAGCCCAGTACCTGCCCCACTCTGTGCTCTACTCCCCCTGCCTAGCCCAGTACCTGCCCCACTCTGTGCTCTACTCCCCCTGCCTAGCCCAGTACCTGCCCCACTCTGTGCTCTACTCCCCCTGCCTAGCCCAGTACCTGCCCCACTCTGTGCTCTACTCCCCCTGCCTAGCCCAGTACCTGCCCCACTCTGTGCTCTACTCCCCCTGCCTAGCCCAGTACCTGCCCCACTCTGTGCTCTACTCCCCACCTGCCCCACTCGGCCCTAGGGATTTACTGCAGCAGGCCTGGGACCACCACCAGCAGCAGATTTTGAATAAGCTTAGCATGATAATGAGTTCAAATGTTCGTTGGGGAGCAAAAAAAAACGCTAATCTGATGCATTCTAAACTAGCCTGTTTTTAGCTGATGCTTCCAAAATGCACTGGTAGTGATAAGGCATTTCTCATGGTAAAAAGATTGTTAATTTTAAACCAATTATGAGGCTCAAAGTAGCCTGACACTTCTTTGGTTGTATAATGAGGGTCCTAACATATAAAATGAAGCATTGACAACTTTGTAAATGTACAGATATTTTATTAAAAAGGACTGTATACAAACAATACCATGAGTCATTTGCCGGTCGGCGCCATCTTTTTTGTTACGTTTTGCCTAGTGAACCAAACCAAAGCTCGTGGTAGGCTAACAGTTAGGACATCCAACTTGAGTATGTTACCACTATATAAACTACATAATAACAATACCGGTATTTGGCATGTTTCTGATAGGCCTATTTGATAGAATAGTAATGATTTGTTTTGTGCAATTAGCCCCAGTCCTTCAATGGTCTTTTTATGTGTTACTGTATGTTACTATCAACACTGGCTTGGAGGTCACACTGATTCTCACACACACACATTCTCAGTTCTCACCCACTGACTCGGGTAGTTAGTAGGGAGCTTTACCATACACACTGCACAGCTATGGACCAGCTGGCTACTGCTACATTAACGTGTTGAAGAAATACTGCACACTGTCCTTTACGCATGCAAATACTTTATTATGCTTCACACAACATTTCGGACACACAGACTTCTCTCAGGTTTGTGAAGTATAATAAAGTATTTGCATGCGTAAAGGACAGTGTGCAGGATTTCTTCAACACGCATTACTGGTGACCTTTTCCTTTTCCGACACACCTGTCCCAAAAGAGGTGTGCAAATGCGTTTTTGAACTCAGTAGAACCTTACCGCTACATTAGCAAAACCAGACCAGACTACGGACCAGCTGGGTACCGCTACATTAGCAAAACCAGACCAGGCTACGGACCAGCTGGGTACCGCTACATTAGCAAAACCAGACCAGACTACGGACCAGCTGGCTACCGCTACATTAGCAAAACCAGACCAGGCTACGGACCAGCTGGGTACCGCTACATTAGCAAAACCAGACCAGGCTACGGACCAGCTAGTTACCGCTACATTAGCAAAACCAACCAGACGGACCAGCTGGCTACCGCTACATTAGCAGAACTCAGAGTCACATTTCTCCATTCCTCATTCCTCCCTCTCTCCTTTTCTCTCTCTCTCTCTAGCTCTCTCTCTATATATCTCTCTATCTATCTATCTCTCTCTCTCCCTGCCTCTCACTCACACACAAACACACACTTACACACAAGGGTCACTACACTCTGGATTCTCATTAGAGAGCTGTGTAGACATAAACTCACATACTCACACACACACACACACACACACACACACACACACACACACACACACACACACACACTCACAGAAATACACAAACACACACACACAAACAAACAAACAAACACACACACACAACTCACACACTGCACCCGCAATCTCCCATGCTGTCAATCATTATGTCAGCCATCCTGTCTGTACCCTCCCAGGCAAGACCCTGGAACAAATTTGTTCAGGTGAAAAAAACAAGTGTTTACTCACTTCCCTCTTTAAAAGTTGGAACAGCCCCGAGTTGTAAACACAACACAGCACAAGTGTGGTGGACCATATGTTTTGGCTGATTTGGAATGTGCTGCAAGATTCATGTTGCAGGATACACCTGTTCAGGTTATTAAGTGTCAGGAGAAGAAGCTGTAATCGAACGTTTTAATGACGGGATACACACACGCACAAAGCATATAGAATGTGTATAGAAATCCAGTCTCAAATTTCATACTTAAAAAACACACAAACACACACTCTCTCTCTCTCTCTCTCTCTCTCTCTCTCTCTCTCTCTCTCTCTGTCTGTCTGACACACACACACACACACACACACACACACATAAAAGCACATCATTAATTCTCCCAAAGCCGTGAACACCTTCTCATTTTCTCTGCTGTTCCCTTTGAATCAAATAGCAAGAGAGTGGCTTTGTGGCTATAAACTGGTTGTGTTGTATTCACAGGTTCACTGAAGTGGATACAACACAATTGGCCTTCAAAGAAATGGAGCCGGCTTTATGATTGGTGAATTGTGAATGTGTGTTGTGAATTATGACAAATTAGAACCTGTTTGTTGTGATAAATGTCTCATGAAACATTCTGAGAGGGTCTGCCGGTACGGTTGGGTTCTGGGAACTCTTTACAGACAAATGTGCATCTCCAACTACTGTGTATTGAGTGTGTGCTTGTTTGGGTGTGTGTGCTTGTTTGTCAGTGTTCTCTGTTAAGCCGGTAGTTGCCAGGGTCCTTCAGTAGCCTAGAGGAGGCCTGTCTGTGTGTGTCTACTTCCTCCCTGGTGGCCTTCACTCTCCACTGTGCACTTACCCTGACACAGCAGCACACACACACACACACACACACACACACACACACACACACACACACACACACACACACACAAATACACACATACACACACACACTCTCTCTGTCATACACACACACACATGCTGACTGGCCCTTCAAAGCAGCACACTGCACCTCCCTGCGAGAAACTGGCTGGATGTATGTGCTGAAGCAGGGCCTCTGGTAGAGAGAAAGCTCCACTCTGGAGACAATATTCAACCGAGCCTACCCAGATAAAAGGCTCCACTCTGGAGACAATATTCAGCGAGGCTACCCAGACAGAAGGCGCCACTCTGGAGACAATATTCAACCGAGGCTACCCAGATAGAAAGCTCCACTGTGAAGCTATGATTAAATTGAGGCTACCTACTGCAGACAGAGAGCTCCGCTCTGGAGACATGATTCAACTGAAGCTACATGGATTGAAAGCTCCATTGTAGAGCGTTGATTTAACAGAGGCTATCTAGACAGAAAGCGCCAATGTGGAACGATGATAAAAACCAATGCTACCAGAGAGAGTTCCACTCTGGGAGCAACGATTAAACCGAGGCTACCCAGAGAGAAAGCTGCACTGAAGCTATGATTAAACCGAGGCTACCCAGACAGAAGCTGCACTGTGAAGCTATGATTAAACCGAGGCTACCCAGACAGAAGCTGCACTGTGAAGCTATGATTAAACCGAGGCTACCCAGAGACAGAGCTCCACTCTGGAGGCTACAAAGACCACTATGGGAGCAAAGATTTAACCAAGGCTACCCAGACCACTCTAGGAGCGATAATTTAACTGAGGCTACCCAGATAGTCAGCTCTCCGCCAGATTTGGACAGGGCTGGCCCAGATCCCCTAATCAGTCACCCACTATCTGGCAAGAGACTGCGATTGTACTTTGGTTAGAGGCAACCAGCGCAAAACTATTAAGTATCATGGCGCCGCCGGCTGTTTATCTTGCATGGATTATTCTTTGAGTTGCGCCCGGCTGCATGCTGAAGAGCTCCTGGAGATTCTCTATTGACACAAACATTAAAGATTAAAGACACAGGCAGGGACTTGAGAGTGAACAAGCCGCACTACAGGCTTACACCTGGCCTTAAGTACCAGCAGTCTGTTATCTTGACAGCACAGTCATACTTTTTTATTCAGAAGATGAATGTCCCATATGGCATTACACAAGACCATAGTAGAATATCACAATGTGAGATAGAAAGTTTATTCTCCCCCACAGTATTTTATTCAGGTGAATTATTAATAACCTCAGTGGAGCTTAGTTGCAATGCTGCATTTTTCTGTTCCGGTTGCTCTGCAGTGGTTCCTCGCATGCTGGGGTTCTGGTGCTGATTCAGACACAAACCCAGGGGAACCGCTTGGACACGAACCAATCAAGTGGTCCCTCCTTGAGAGAAAAAGTCCTGAAATGATTGCGGTGCTCACTGAGAACCAACGGCCAGAGCTCTCACTGGCGTTCAGAAGCCGCAGCGCACAGAGCAAAACAAAAAAGACATGTAGAAATAAAATGCCTTTTTTATACGATATACCTTTTATACTTTATAAAGTCATATAGTCCACAAGGTAGAAAGAGAGTGATTACATGGCTTACAGATGTGGTGTGTGTACAGGTGTGTGTGTGTGTGTGTGTGTGTGTGTGTGTGTGTGTGTGTGTGTGTGTGTGTGTGTGTGATTACATGGCTTACAGGTTTTTACTAAGCCGGTGTATTGCATTTTTCCCGAAGAATAATGAAAAAGCATTTCTCATTCCGAAAAGAACCCGTCAACGCCTCTCAGCTCTAAGTCTTTGTGTTCTTCGTTATTTAAATGAGCTCCTCAGAGAACGTTCCTCTGCTGCACGTGGCATCAGCACTGCAGGTTGAAGATGGGAGGTGTAGCAGACGTCTCAATAGTCAATCATCCAGCACTTTACCAAGCTGCCACCTCTCAAACAATTACGCTAGATGGGTGTCCCAGGTGGCTCCTTAAAAAGACTCTTTCTTTGATGATCGGCATTAATGCCAAGTGCTCTAAAAGTTTTTCAAGTTGCTTGTTGGAACCTTGAAGAAAATACTTTCAAAACTTCATTGTGAAGTCTTTGCTTTGTGTCTATGTCTAAGTGATGTCCTTGAGGTACTTGTGCCATTCAAAACAGGTGAAATTATCTGTTATCTAATGTTCAGGTGACTGGAATAATCTGATGGCTCTTACACCCTCCTAAATGATTAATGCCACATTTGAAGAAACGGACCAGTACAGCCCTCAACTTGCTGCTGTTCTTGCTGTTTGTCTTGTACATTTCCTAGCACTGGGTAGACAATAGAAAATGTGGTGCTAATGTAGATACAGTATACAGCATGTTTAGCAGTGCTAATGTCTGTCTCTGAAAAACCTGTTCATAAATATATGTGGCATGTTGTAGAGCATAGATAAGAATATATACATGTATTAACCTACTCTGATTCTCTGATTCTGAATAATATTGTACTGATTTCACTTAGGCAGATTTTGCATGCATGACAAAGTGAAATCCTGACTCTGTGTGTGTGCGTGTGTGTGTGCGTGTGTGTCTGTGTGCGTGTGTGTGTGTGTGTGTGTGTGTGTGTGTGTATGTGCAGGTAAATACGTGTACCAGCCGATGACGAGGGTGGGCCAGCTCCCCAGCACCACTGTGCCTCCAGCTCCGTCCGAGGCCACGGACACCATTGACCTCTCCATCTCCCTGACCGAGCGCTTCCTGCGCATCGCCCCCTGGTTCCTGCCGCCTCCCTGCCCCGAGTCGCCCCGCTACTGCGTCATCTCTGACCTCTTCATCGACGACTACGTGGTCAAGCGCATCAACGGCAAGATGTGCTACGTGCAGAGGCCGCCTCCCATGATGCCTGTGGCTCCGCCCACACCCCACCCTCACCCACACCAACACCCTCACTTCCCACCCCACCCCCGACCACCGACTCCACCCCCCTCTCAGCCACAGCCTCAGGCGCCAAGCTCGACCTATCAGAACACTCAGGAGGTGGCCCCGCCCCCACAGAGCTCCAACGGCCCAATGGAGAAAGCCCAGGGCCCCAAAATGGACCACTGCTCCTCCCCCTCCAGCTCCGAGGACTCTGGGATCAACGCGATCGGGGGCAACTTCCTGGAGTCGTGCGAGGAGGACTCGTGCGAAGAGGAGGAGGAAGAGGAGGAGGATGTGCGCCGGGGGGTGGAGGTGGGAGAGGAAGATGAGCTGAGCTCAGACGGGAAGTCCAGCCCGGCCAGCTGGGACCAGGACGAGTGCTCGCTCCTCTCCCCCTCCAAGTCTCTGGTGGAGATCATCGAGAATATTGAAACCACTGTCTGACGCGGGGTGCGTTCTCACAGTGATTCTGCCGGCGGTATGCATGTGGAGATAGCGGCAGGTGTGTGGTCTGCTGTCATCGATGGCTAACTGGGAATAGTTATTCGTTAGCGATTCTGAATTGTTTTTAGCCTGCGGTTGTGGATTTCAAATGTAAAAGTGGTAAAAACTAGCCCACACACACAACTCTCCTCAGTTCCACCAGATCTCACCACTCGTCTCTTCTACACTGAACTTTTCCATGCAAAGCATCTTTTACTGGTGGAAAGGGGTTCTGTGTTTGGAAAAGGGATTTTTTTAACGCTTCAAACTGCTCCAAAGCTGATAGCCAAATGGTTCCAAAAAGCTTCTTTCCTTTCCTGAGACAATTTTTAAGAGGAACCTAAAAAGGTTCCTTAAAAGCTTCCTCAAAAAGGGAACAAACAAGTGAGAACATTTTCTAAAGAGTGCACTGCCCCTGTCTTTTTCTCTCACTGTTGTTTACCCTCTTGCTGTTTGCCTCGATGTTTTTGTGGGAGGACAACGCAGGCAGGCACTTCCGTTTGCAGTGCACCTGTCTGCTCACATTCAATTGGACACGGATGACCAAAAATCACTGTTAGCATAGCATAACCGCAGCCGCATTTGGGCCAGATCCGGCACACATGTGGTCCAGAGTTAGCCAGCCCCCCTCCCTCCTCGCTGGGTCTTTGGATCTCATGCATGGCTTGTCAGATGGCAGAGGACAACGACGAGCATCGTGTTCCCTTTTTATACAAGAGCCCAAGGAAACACTCTCTCTCACACACAAACACACACTCACATGCACAAAATCACAAATCACCAGTCACTTGTTTTGCACGCTAAGAGGATCACAGCAAAAGACCAAATGTTAGCACTAGCCTGTCTCTTTTGTACACTTTCCTTAAAGGTGCAGTCTGCGATTCACTTTCGGTTTAGCAAAAGATTGTTTATATATGAGTTCAACAGCCAATCAAATTACATCCTTGGCTTTGCTGCATTAATTGGCTGGGAATGTTTTTAGCTGAGTCCAAGCCACTTTATTTGTTTCCCATTTAAAGGGAAACTATGCAGTTTGTTTAGCTTAATTTACCTTAACTTCACAGCTTTGACTCATTGGAATGGTTATAGAATGGCGGGATGCCGGACTCAGAGACTGCGAGACGAGTCTCGCAGCCTAATTGCTTTACTGCACTAATACACATACACGTCAGGCACCGGCTAGAACAAGGTAGTGATGGAGTTTCTCAGACATTTGTCATGACCGAGCCAGCAAAACGAAGCAGAAAGCGAGTAAACCGTTACAGGGAAAGAGGAAACAACAGATTGAACGATCGAGGAGTGTTGTAAAATATATACTCTGAAGCTGTAGGGGGAGAGAAACCTGCGAGCAAAAAGCGAAGAAATTGCCAAAACTGCATAGTTTCTCTTTAAAGAACTATGACTAAGAACTGTACACAAGCACCTGCCTTTTATTGGTGGCAAATACTGAAGGGACAGCTAAATGACTGATGAAAATCCATTGAATATGACAAAACATGTGACCCCACCTTTTGATACAGTGCCAATTCAATTAGCGATTGCGTGTCAATGTCTTTTATTTTGATAGTCTGAAAATGAAAGTGTGTGGGATTATAATTGCGGACTGCACCTTTAATGACAGTGTCTCCGAAACGGATCTGATCCAGACCTGGGACAGAACTAAGACCAGAACTCAGCCAAAACTCAACCTTAACCAAGCCAGAATCAGGTGTTAGTCAGGCTCCTAGATGAAGAGTTGTCTTTTTGATAACCTTTTGAAAACAGTTCACTGTCCATTCATTAAGAAAGGCTGACTTCAACCATGATATCATAGTCTGAGTCTATCTAATGTATACTTTAGCTTGCTAAATACAGCCGAACGACAGCAGCACAGAAAGAGGAAGAGGAGAGACGATGCTATGAGCAAAAGAGCTAGAGATAGAGAGATAGATAGAGAGAAAAGAAGGAACAGGAAGAGGTAGAGATAAGGGGAGCTGGCTCGTACACACAGCAGACATGAGGAGTGAAGCCTGGGCAGAGAGCAGTGCGTTGCATTGCATTGTGGGCCGGCCGGCAGGTGCTGTCATCAGCTCCGTGCAGCGGTGTTTTAAATTATGCATGAGAGCAGCGTTAGGTGCCATCAGCGCCAGGCAGGGAACAGGAGGGTCACAGTGTGCCGAGAGTCCCTGTCATCACCTCTCATCAGCGCCCATTAAGGGCAGAGGCCCAGCAGCGCTCCCCAGCAGAGCCACGGAGGTTACATCAGCCCCATCCCCCACACCCACCCTCTCCCGCCCGCCGCCACGGAGGTTACATCAGTCGCACCCACCCTCTCTCCCGCCCGCTTCTCCAGAGAGAGGCCCACACTGGCGAGAGAGATGCCGGAGAAATACACAAATATGGCTTTGATCTGGCACAGAATTCATGGGGAATTTAATAAAGCGTGTAGTCGGACTGAGATCAGGATCTTTAGCGACTGCTCATTGCATTTGTGTCTGGCGCCTGCACGCAGTATGGCATTCAGAACAGAGCAGAGCAGGTCGGTGTAGCAGCAACCGTTTCCATGCAGTCCAGTTCCTATTGGCCTGCAGCACATGCACAGTCAGGCCGGCAGATATTACCCAACACACAGCGACACACAGGAAGTGTGCCGAAGCCTGCATCCTGTCCCCTCATGTAGATTAATGCAGTACTGAGACATGCAGTAGGTATCATGCCAAAACCAAGCTGAGCTGTGTTTGTCTAGTAGAGAGAGCGCTCTCTCATGGGTTAGAGAGGTGTGGGACTGGGTGGGTAGTGTCTGAGTGATGAGCTCTCTCATGGGTTGGAAAGGTGTGGGACTGGGTGGGTAGTGTCTGAGTGATGACGCTCTAGAGGGGTTAGAGAGGTGTGGGACTGGGTGGGTAGTGTCTGAGTGATGACGCTCTAGAGGGGTTAGAGAGGTGTGGGACTGGGTGGGTAGTGTCTGAGTGATGACGCTCTAGAGGGGTTAGAGAGGTGTGGGACTGGGTGGGTAGTGTCTGAGTGATGACGCTCTGTGGTACAATGTAGAGTAAAGAAAGGAAGAGAACTGACACTCGTTCAGTAGACTTGCAGTATTATTAAAATCAGCATGTCCCAAATGACCAGGATACTGTGACATGCTGACAAGACAGTTTGTAGCAGAATCACATACACTGTATGTTTGGTGCATGTTGCCTACAGTAATGCTGTAAGTCTATCCAGGTTAGTTTTCTTCTTCTGTTTGTGTAAACGTTGTGTAAACGTTGTGTTTGTACGAGTTGTTGCAGGTTGTTGAAGAGATTAAAGCATCAAGTTGGAATACAAATGGAATACAAATGGATATGTACAGTACTGTCACAGCACATTGATCTCGTCTCCTTTTTTAAAGATCTATAGTCTTTGCCATTTCTCTGACTTTGATATAAACACACTTCCAAATGCTGATTTTGGCTCATGTCTGTTATTTGAAGGAATGCAATTAATGTTGTTTATTTTTTTTTATTTGTTACACAATGTGTTGAAAATAACACAACTTGCAATAAAAAAAACACAACTTTAGGGACAACACATTGGTTTTAAGCGTGTAGTAATGAATGGTTTTATGTCACACTAAAATCAGTTGTATTAAAGGAGAATTCCGGTGTGATATTGACCTAAAGTGTATTGAAACATGATACCGAGTGTGAACGTATGTCTCATAGCCCATCTCGACTTGTCCCCTGCACTCCAAAATCTGGCGCTAGTTAGCCGATGCTACCAACAACTTTTTCAGTAGTGGTGCTTCGGCATCGGGATAGCCATGCAAATAAATCACTGTTTTACACCCATTTACGAGGCTCAATGTATCTCCACACTTCATTGGTAGACTTCCTAGGGCCCTGACATTTAAAACGAGACATTGAGAACTTTGAAAAAGCACTGGTAGTTTACTTACAAGACGATTTATACAGACAGTATCTTCACGAAGTTTAACGTTTGCAGCCATCTTGAATTTAGTCACGATAAGTCGAGCAACGAGTAAGAATGAACAGGTATGATAAGGGATCAGATTCCAAAAATAATTCAGTGGAAATGCATGGATTCCAGTTTCTTCCAGTAGCAGCAACTGGAATCCATGCATTTCCACTGAATTATTTTTGGAATCTGATCCCTTATCATAGCTGTTCATTCTTACTCGTTGCTCGACTTATCGTGACTAAATTCAAGATGGCTGCAAACGCTAAACTTCGTGAAGATACTGTCTGTATAAATCGTCTTGTAAGTAAACTACCAGTGCTTTTTCAAAGTTCTCAATGTCTCGTTTTAAATGTCAGGGCCCTCGGAAGTCTACCAATGAAGTGTGGAGATACATTGAGCCTCGTAAATGGGTGTAAAACAGTGATTTATTTGCATGGCTAGCCCGATGCCGAAGCACCACTATTGAAAAAGATGTTGGTAGCATCGGCTAACTAGCGCCAGATTTTGGAGTGCAGGGGACAAGCCGAGATGGGCTATGAGACATACGTTCACACTCGGTATCATGTTTCGATACACTTTAGGTCAATATCACACCGGAATTCTCCTTTAAGATCTACTGTATGTTGTATTTGGCATGGACTGAAGAATGCCCAACTTGGTTTATTTATTGAAATGTTAAGTGCTCAGTTACAGATGATCACTAACACAATTTCCATTTTCCTATCATCACCATCATCACTACAGTAAGTTTGTATTTTTGAAAGGAAGTGCTGACGAGGCACACTCTGAGTTTGTGAAGGTTACCTCCTGGAGATCTGAGACTTCTGTGACATCAGCACCATTCCTGTTCCGTCTCCTTCAATGAGGCTGTTCGGTCGCTGCAAATGAACTGAACTGCAAATACAGCCTTTGATGATTTCCCTTTTGTCTTTTCTTTCTTTCTTCTGTAGTACACATCTTTTGTAGACCTTTTCACAGGACCCACAATCTGATGGGAGGAAAGACTGATGAACCTTCACAGGGAAACAGAGGACTTTGTGTGTGTGAGAGATCGGGGTAGTCAGACAGGCACAATGACAGAAGCAGAGACAGAGTGAGCTAAGAAACAAAAAAAGACGGAATAAATGAATGAACGAGTGAAAGAAAAGGAAAAAAAGGAAGTAGAAAACATGAGCGATGGTAGGATGGCTGAGGAAGGCAAATAATGGCTGAGCGCCAGTGCTTCTCATTTCTTCATAATGCCCTCTCTATATGTCTGGGTATTTCACCACTTACCAAGGAACATGCTGCTTTAGCACAAGCCCATCCCTGCCATAACAATAGAGCATTTGAATTTGAGAAAGGGAGAGGAGAGAGGGCAAACAGAGAGACGAGATAAAGAAAAGGGAAAGCAGACATAGACATCGAGAAAAGAGAGTGAAGAGAGGAGATAAAGAAAAGAGCAGACATTGAGGTGGACAAAAGAGTGAAGAGAGAGGAGATGAAGAAAGGAGAGGTGGAGGAGAACGTCTGCAAATGGAAAAAATGAGTATAGCAGCGAACAGGAAGTGGAAAAGTGAATGTAAGTGAAGGGCGTTTAAAAATAGACATCCGCCTGGTTGTACATCCCAGTTTGACGGACAAGGAACACTGAATCCCAGCCCAAAGCAAATCCAAAAGCGTCGGCTCATGGAAAAGCGGCGAGATTGGGATGAAATCCCTCAGGGAAAACCTATACAGATAAATTCCCATACTTCATAAAAGGGCTCCCTGCTCAGGTAATGGAACATACTGATAATATGGTTTTGAATTACACCATTCAAATCTCACTTGCAACTCTTATCAGGTTGCCCGGGGAACGGGATATCCTACCTAATCCACCTCCTACAAACATGCAAAAGAATATAATGTCTATAGTTCACAATAAGAATGTATATGATTCTAAGTGGCATTTTGCTAATGTGAAAGTCATTTTCAATGTCACATTCACAATCACTTGGTACCATGCTTCTCTACATATATGACCTTGCAAAAACACAATTCCATTTTCTTCTTCTTCCTGTGTGTGTGTGCGTTTGTGCGTACGTGCATGTGTGTGTGTGTGTGCGTTTGTGCGTACGTGCATGTGTGTGTGTGTGTGGTTGTAAGATAGATAGATAGACAGATGGGGATGGTAAGGGTACAATTACACTAAAAACACTTTAATGCATCTAACTGGATATCTTGAGACGTGAGAGACTGTGAGGGCACAGCTCAACCACCAGTCCACCAGAGGAAGTCTGTGTTCCAGAGCCCATCTGTGACAATCACGTGACATGAAAAACGAAAGGAAAAAGCCCAAACTCTAGCTGGGCTCCAGTGGCCTCTGTCTCCTCTCCCGGTGTATTTGGATGCCTTTCACATGGAGCTTATTCGGTTGGTATTTGAGTAAATGTTTACCGCCTGCAATGAAGACCCCCCTCCCTCCCCCCACAGCCTGCGTCTTTTGACAGGTGCCTCTGGTCGGCTCATATCTCCCCTGAACAAAGCCACCTTCCTCTCCGAGCAGAGGACAGATCGAGGATCCCGACGGGGAGAACATTACGAGCCAGTGCATTTGATTAGGCTAGTTTCCACTGAGGTATTTGACTTTGGATTATTGGGGGATTTCAGTGTGTGTTTTGGCAAGTGTCACCAACACCCAGTGGCATCTTGGTTGCCAGTCGAGTGCTATCGAATGGCTTAGCTCCACACATGAATATTCAGTGTCTGCTCAAGCCTGGCTAAAACGCCTTATGTTAACTCAAGCCGTGCTGGAACGGTCTACTCGTATCTGCTTTAGGATTCTCTCCGTGTTCTTTGTGCATTGTGTTTACTGCTACAAACAGACATTTTTGCTGATTATAAATAATGTAAACAGTACATGGCGAGTGGGAACAAATAGACTGAAATAGACACACCACCAGAGGAGAACTCACCGATTCTGAGTTTGCACACCCCTGCTAAACACTCCGCTGATGCTAGTGGTTTGTATTCCTAGGGACTCACTGGAGATGCTCTGAAACAAGACAGGAGTCCAGGCACTCCAGATTGTAACAACGAGGAGGTAAGTGTTTAAAAGCCTTTATTAGGACACAGTTTAAGAAAAAGACATGTCCATCTCTAAACTAGATGGACACACAAAGAGTGCAGACCTCTGCCAAAGCTACCAAACTAAAATCATTGAGCTGACCTGTGAGTCTGAGTCTCTTCAAAATTGTAATGGGTTCCCTTTTCCCCTACGCTGCACAGTCCACACAGGGGAGCAGGGTCCAAACACGTCCCTAAACACTTTTTATAGCAACTAAGCAGCTACCAGAGAGGGTCTTTCAATGTGTCCTCTCCATCCTTTAATGAAAATCGATGTCCTCGGGGTGTTTTGGTGCAGTACTAGAAAGCCCTAAAATCAGCCTTAAAGTTAAAACTGCTCATTTATGGGGTCTGATGAGATATTTTATAGGATCTCTCTAGGCATTAATGCCTGAGCTGTCTACGATAGCAGTGGCCTCTCTCTCTCTTTCTCTCTCTCTCTCTCTCTCTCTCTCATTTTTGTCTTTTCCTAAGACAGTTCTCTCAGCTCTCTCAGCACTCCTCCGCATCTCACGTCTCACACAAGCGGCGCACATTAAAATGTCAGTCACAGCCCTCGACGCGCAGGGAGAGAGAGCACTTCACAGTGTGTCTGTGACAAGTTAAAAGTCATCGCCCGTCACCCCCGTCACTGTAGCCGTCAGCGGCGTCACTCTCCCCTGTGAGTGCAGTGCAGCGCGCTCTCTCGGCCGCTTGGAAGCGCCCTCGCCGAGCCCGCATCACTTCCTGGCAGAGGGGATGAATATTTTACGACGTGAGCTCACACTGGAATGAGCATTTGAGCGGCGAGCATGAATCAGCTGAAACCAGCAGCGAGTGAGGCTCCCCATGCACTGTGTGTGTGTGTGTGTGTGTCTGTGAGAGAGAGAAAGAGAGAGAGAGAGAGAGAGAGAGAGAGAGAGAGAGAGAGAGAAACACTTATGGACTTCAGAAGTCTACACACACACATACATTCTCACACACAAAATTCAGTAATTATATGCACACACATTATGCATATGAACACAGACACAGGCACAGACACTACACACTCTCACTCATTCACTCACTCTCACACACTCACACACACACACACACTCACACACTCACACACACACACACACACGCACACACACATTCTCTCTCCCTTTCTCTCTCTCACACACATACACACAGACAGTCATAATCAGAAGAATAAAACTCTGCAAAGGCTTTTCTGATTTTCAAAAGAGCCATTTATTCTTCCAATTTAAGAGCCTAATATGCCTCTCGACTGGAGAGAGTGGACTCCATTTTACAGGGCAGAAGGGGGGGGGGGGGGGTGATAAACAATCTCACAGTCCACTGCTCCCACTGGCCACTTACTGCCCACAATGTGCCTTTGAGAAGCTCTGACACCCGCATGCTATTCGCCACTTATAAGCCTGTGAAATATTCTTTAGTGTTTTTTTTTACACATATATCTGTTTCTGGCGCATAAATACCTCTCAGAGTTTTAAGACATTTTCGCTCTCTGCTCTGCTTTGTATTCCTAATAGGCTAGACCCATCTATAGGAAAGCTTTGTTGTTCTTATTTTAGCCAACTTGCTGGCTATGACTCCATCCATCATCAGTGTGTTATTTTCACTGACCTGCAAAAAAGGTGTTAATTTGACAGTGTCATATTATCTAAAATCGTCCTTTCATGTGACACAGACAAGCATGACTCATCTATTTACAGAACTGGAAATAGCAATGGTCTACAAGTTCCACTTGTACTGTAATTTTTTCACATAGAACTCCTTTGTTCTTTGAGTTTTTGTGAGTTATTTGTCTTTATTGTCTAGCATCGATTAATCTAACGATTCAGTTTTTTAGTCCGATTAGATTTCGATTCGATTATCTCCCCATTAATTCACTAATAGCAACTTATACATGTTTATTTACATATCTGAATAAAAAAACATGAATTCTTTAACATTGCAATATTATTGCTCTTAAGATTCCAAAATAAAAGACTATACAAGTCCAAAGTAATGCATTCTTAGTCAGAGGTAGCATTCAATAAAGTTCAGTAGTGTAGGCCTATGTCTAATTGAGTGCCTGTCATTTTAAGACGTTTGTGTGGGAATCCTTGCAATTAACATTAACACAGTTAAAAGGATGCTGATGTGTGGATGCAATTCATAACGTAGTTAGTTCAAATAACGGTTCGTACTTCTCCTTTGGACAAGCACTTTTGAGTCTTGGAAAACACTTTTCCATTTACATCGGGATTTTGCAAACATTCAATAAAATGAGCCCTTTATGAATAACGAATAGCCTACAAGCTGCTGCAAGTAAGCATGCTAAACTTGACATCCAAACAGTATTCTAACGTTAGCTCTGAGATACTGCTTGATTGCATACTGTAACTTAACTTAGTTTAGTCTCCTCAATGTACTATGTTGCAGAGTTTACTTTAACTTAAATGCAGCAGTTTTGAACAAGCGCAGCATGGTCACGATGCTAAGCGGATTTAATAGCAATTTAGCCCACTGTGTTCTATGCAGTGCTTCTATGTGGCAACAACAATCGTGAATATTTTGTTAAATGCACATGCAGAGGAGGAGCGTCTATGAGGAGGAGCAGCGGGCTCGTTACGAGAGAGAGCGGGCGGGGCGAGGAAAGGCTGTGTGAGTAAAAAGTGCAGCTCAATGAAATTATTTTATCTTATCTTTAATTTAAATAGTAGGCCTACAACATAGAACATCAATGTGTGATGACCGGTTTTGATTTCGTGGTGCCCAGCCACAGATTAGTCAACGTGTGGAAAACACTGAAGGTGTAAAATTAAAAATATTTAGCACCACACGTTATGCTTGACGAATCGACGCTCATATTTTGCGTCGAAGTATTTTTTGCGTCGACGTCATCGTTTACGTCGACGCGTTGTCCCAGCCCTACTCTTATATCTTAGGACTCCTAGTTGCGCTCTGGCCTTATTTTCTCTCTCCCATTGAACATCAAATTAGAATACTGTGATGAAATGTTCTTTAAAAAACCTTGTGGGAGACCGGTTTTATTGCTGCTTTCACTTTCAGCCTTCAAGTAGACTTGTTACAGGGGTAATAATGATAATAAAAAAAACTCTTTCTTTCTTTCTTTCTTTCTGTAAGACTGTGTTTTTCTTGTCATGGAAATGTATAGAGTGTAAGTGTAAAGAGCCTAATGTGCTGCCTCTGGCCAGACAGACAGAAATGATGAGTGCCCATCAGACAACAAGTTGCTGCAGGGGGGAAATAGAATGCCAGGCTATCAGTGAGAGAAGAATTTGTTCCATTTTCTTGGACATTCTAGAACAGACAGTGTTCTGTAATTTCCAAACCAACCTCCTCATTCACAGTGAAAACAGAGTGAGTCATTTTGATAGCAACTGAACGCTCACACTATTTCAGAAACAAGCGATAACAGGGATGAACAGCATCGTTGAGAAATCATTCAACAAGATTTCGTTGGGTTTTTTGCCCAATGAGAACTATCTGGTATTGGCAGTAGAAGAGCGGCTAAAGGTATAGGCAAGCTTTAGCTCCCCTATCTGCCAGTCTGAGGGAACACTGTATTCTAGTCTGCGCTCAGATTAAGGCAGGACTAGCCTGACACACACACACACACACACACACACACACACACACACACACACACACATACACACACACACACACACACACACACACACTCACACACACACTCTTGTGAGCACAAACACATTGACACACAAAAACAGATACACAGACTCTCTCTCTCTCTCTCTCACACCACAAACACACACACACACACACACACACACACACACATACACAAACACAATGCCCTCACCACATAATCAAAAACATCAGATGAGTGTATCTCATTATAACTGCCACAATCTGGTCTGTGGTACACTGAGGTGTGTGTAAGAGAGCACCTGAGGATGAGCCTACACACACCTGAGAGAGGATGAGCCCACACACCTGAGAGAGGATGAGCCTACACACACCTGAGAGAGGATGAGCACACACACCTGAGGGGCTTTTTGGATGCTGCCTACACACACCTGAGAGGCTTTTTGGATGCTGCCTACACACACCTGAGAGAGGCTTTTTGGATGCTACCTACAGACACCTGAGAGGCTTTTTGAATGCTGCCTACACACACCTGAGAGGCTTTTTGGATGCTGCCTACATACACCTGAGAGAGGCTTTTTAGATGCTGCCCTCACACACCTGAGAGACTTTTTTGATGCTGCCTACACACACCTGAGAGAGGCTTTTTAGATGCTGCCCTCACACACCTGAGAGACTTTTTTGATGCTGCCCTCACACACCTGAGAGAGGCTTTTTGGAGTCACTGCCCGTACATCCTCATCACATCTCTGCTGAGCCCTCAGGAGTTGTTTTCTCCAAATGGGCTGGCACTGGGACAATGCTTCCTTAAGAACAATGAACATGGAACTCCAGAGACAAGGAATGGGACAGGAGGACATAATATGAAGACGCACTTTTGGCATGGAACTACAGGGCCAGGGAATGGGACAGGAGGACATAATATGAAGACGCACTTTTGGCATGGAACTACAGGGTTGTGGCTAGAAGGGATACAGCTAAGAACGGAAGTTACGTAACAGATAGTGAAATCTCGCCGCTCAGGACAGGAAGTAGGAAGCGATCACGGATATTCCCCAAAAAAATAGCTATTTTGCGAACATTAACATCACTTTTATGTTAGAAATACTATTACAAACAAAATTGTTTAGTTATTTCATAATGATCACGGGTGTCCCAAAGAAGTATAATATATACGGACACATAAGTTTAACTTTACGCCGCGTTACGAGAACTTATAGTTAAAGACGATCTAACTAACTCAGCCATGGATATCCGTTTCATAAATGAAAACTATTTTTAAAACTATTCTTATGGATCATTGTGAAAGAGTTGCTTCAATTGCACACCTAACACTGTCATTTCCCTTTGGGGATGGACCATAGACAGTAAAAACAACTTGCTGTGATGGAGCTGCTAACGATTGGACTGAGATCGTAACTTTTGAAACCTGGCATGCAATATCTACTTCTGCATGGAGACTCGACTCCATCTGTAGAGAACACAACATGTACAATATACCTATGTAATGTATTGGCAGTACCATTATGAATAATATAGATATATGCAGTGTTAACAGAATATATTATAAGAAAAACTGAATAAATATGGTATGAACCATATGGACAGATATGTACAGTACAGTTATGTGCAGTGTGGTAACAGTACCGTTGTAGGCTAGTGCAGAAACAGTAACATAAACATCAGAGAGACTTGCTTCTACAGCTACATAAGATAAGAGTTAGAGAGTCACAATACGTCCAATATTATTTAATTTAATTTTAGGGGGTGGGGTTTGTGATTTTCACATACAAACAAAGCATTCTGGTGCATTCTGACAAAATATTAAAGACAAAATAGAACATTTCCTTACAAAGACGAATGGGGCCTGGGAACTAAGTTTTAACTTAATTTATTTTCCTTGTAGAATTCAGCAAGTTTAAAAGTGCAAATACATCAATACAAATTGGGAATTATACAAAAGTTAACATTCTCTCTCTGTCTGTATGTGTGTTTGTGAGAAAGTGAGTGAGTGAGAATGTGATTCTAAAATGGGTGAGTGTGTTACGGCCAATGTTGGTAACTTTACTCATAAATCTATCTACAGTCAAGTATGCAAGTTCCTGACCAAAACTGCGGTCTTTCGTTAAGACTGTAAACTTAGTCATGGTTTCTTCCTCGTAATTACTGAGGTGCTTCTCAAAACTCCTGTACGACGAGAAGAAAGCTGCCATCGTTACAGTAACAGTCCATAAACGGGCTCTGGTATCGTCGAGATTTTGTGATATTTCACTATCTGTTACAGTACGTAACTTCCGTTCTTAGCTGTATCCCTTCTAGCCACAACCGAACTACAGGACCAGGGAATGCGACAGGAGGACATAATATGATGACACACTTTTGGCATGGAACAGGTTTGTCAAGCCAAAGGGAAAAATGTACTTCGTCTCTTCTCCCATTAGACAGTATCAAATGACACATCTTGTTTATGTTTGCAGTGGTGTTTTGGATGCCTTGTGAATAGTAAGCTTGCAAGTTTGACAACAACTGGGAGGCGCTGTGGTGCAACTGGCTACAGCGCTCATACTACATGCGGGTCCAAGTGCCCACAGGGACCCGAGTTCGTGTCCGACCCGGGTCATTTCCCACTCATCCCCACCTCTCTCTCCCACTAACTTCATATCTGCCTCCCCACTGTCCTATCATAATAACGGCAAAAAGACCCAAAAATATACTAAACTGACTTACATTACTGCTGCCTTAGGAAAAGTAAAGTTAGTAAATATGAACTCAGCTGTGGGAGATTCAGCCCTGTGTCTTTACTTCATTTGTTGTCCCTTGTGTCTGCACACCCATCAAACGAATACAATCGTGCAGCATGCATTCCTACTGATGAATTTCCATTCTTGAATTGTGATTCATGTACAATATTTTGTCTTATATCTAATCACTTACCATAGTAATTATTCAGAGGAAATGACCAGAGGGTTTGCTCCAGCTTTTTGAAAAACCTATTAAAACATAATCCATTTTCTAGGTCAAGACACACATAAATTGAATGAGGAAACAGTTTTTTGAATACATTCATTATGTGAATTTCCCACCTTGCAATTTCCCAACAGCCTTTGCGTTCTCAAGAGTTCGGAGCTGGCAGAGCAGCACATTTAATGAGCTTGTAGGCTAATTCATAGAGTTTTACTACACACATGTGTGCACACATGCTTCACACCCACATCAGTGTACAGTAGCTGGAAAAGAGAACATCCTGTCACTAATATTCTTGCTCATTCTCTCAGCACATTTTACACAATACTACAGTATGTCTTTTGGGAAAGCCAATGGTTTTTACGGCCCTCTGAACCCGACTGGTTTGTTTCCACACTTCCTGTATTTCTACAGTAGGCAGAAACAGACACTCAGCAGAGAGGTAGGTCTATTGTCTGTCACAGTATAATATCTTAGGACAGTATAATATCTTAGGTTAGTATAATATCATAGTGTAGTTTAATATCTTAGGACAGTATGATATCTAAAGGCTTAAATCGAGGTCTCCCGTAATGTCAGAGAAACTTGATTTTTCTTGTTGTTTTGGAGGCTGTAAAACCCAGTTGGCCATGCAATGTTTTCAGGTCTTCTCTGGCATAGAATTTACTGCTCTTCCTAAAATGTACTTATAGCTACTGTAAGCTCTGGTGCATCAAGGTTTGCATCTGATTTGTTTGATAAGTGTGTCTGTAGGCTTCATCTTGTGTTACAATGTATAACTGGTAGTGCATCTGCAATGGGTTTTGAATTTAGCTTTTTCTTTGGATGTAGGGGAATTAAATCAAATAAATGAAAGGTTTCCGTTCTTTGTGGTGCAGATACAACCTACATTTTCTCTCTTGAAATTGGTTTGTGCGCTGCAAAACATCAAATGCTTATCTCTTCCTCTCAAAGGAAATGTGAAAGCAAGCTAACCACCCATGGCAAATTATAAAATGAACCTCTCTGATATTCAACAGCACTGTTCAGACCTACATAAACCATACAGAAATGCACACACACACACACACATACAGAGAGAGAGAGAGAGAGAGAGAGAGAGAGAGTTCTCCACGCCTACCGTCATTTCCACCCCCTTCTCTTTCAATATCTCACTCTCTCACGCTGTCAGTCAGAGATATTTGCCTTCTCTGAATAAACAGAAACGGAAATGGTAGCGCTGTTGGCGGGGCGGACTGACGCCCAGACTAAGGGGAGGTGTGTGTGTATGGGAGGGTGTGTGTGTGTGTGTGTGTGTTTGGTGGCTAATTTGTGTTTGAATAGAGATGGGTGGTGGGTGGTGAGCTGCTGCTGCAGTCGATTAAACCCACCCCCCCGACCGGTCTCCTGAACGGACCCCACAGGCTGCCGCCACAAAAAATAAGTAAATAAATAAATACAGCCAACGAAAAAAATACGAACGTCGGCAGATGGTTATCCACGGCTCACGGAGCTTTCACTCACCTTGACCTAAGCACCCCCAACCCTCCGCCCTCCACCACCACCTTAATGCGTGGGCACACACACCTTACCCTTCCCACCCCACCCCTCACCACCCTTCATCTCTCCAACCTCCACACCATTAGCATGTGAATAGAAGCCGGCAGCACAAAAGCAAAAATTCTATTAATATACGCTGACCTGTTGTTGGCGGATTAGGCGGCCGCACAGCCCTTATTTATTTGGTGGCTTCAGGACAGGATGACAGAGAGAGAGAGAGAGAGAGAGAAAGAGAGAAAGAGAGGTGGGGGAGTCGGCCTTTGCTGTGAGGGAGCAGATTTTAGCTGTCACCATTTTAGCCCACCTCCTCTAGGGGAGATGTAGGTCAGACTGAATGACATCAGGTAGGCTGCATCAGGTAGGCTGCAGGTAAACCTCACTCACATGGTGATTTGCACAAAATCCGCTCAGGAAGATGCCATGCATACTGACGGATTAAAAATGTATTGGATGAGAGATGAGAGTGAATGTTTTGACATTTGGACTCCCCATTTGACATGTGTCTCATGTATTGCCTGTGCTTTGAACCATTACTGCGATTGACTCGTCTGTGTATGTGATGTGATGTGATGTCATTTCAGGACTACTAATAACAATCAAGGTTTCATAATGAAAGCTCGAGAGCAAAGTTTGGTCCTTATGTCCTGTATAGAGATAATGATTATATCAAGAGTCTCCACGTAAGCGTATTGATTGATTCCTTGATTCATTCAGTTGGATATCCATATATTATATTTGAAGAAAATGTTGCCTTACCCAGATACAAAGTTCAAACTAAATAGATTTAACATGACTGAAGATTTTGGAAGTTTTGTTAAAGATTTTAGTCAGATGAGCCAGATGTCTGGAGACACCACTGGAGTTGAAGACCACTGGTTTTCAAACATCTTTCTTCCAGCAGAAACCTCTTTTCCCAAAGATTGCACAGGTCAGGTGTGCTGTTTGCTCTCCACTCCTCACCTGGTGAGGTTCCATGCCTGCAGTTCTCTCACACAGCTCAGGTGAACTAACTCCTTATTATTCCAAACGGGTAAGAAAACGGCCAACAGTTACAGTATGAGCTGGCTTTGTGATCGCTGTCCATGGTGCTGAGGTTTAGGGTCCCAGTTCCAGCTCCCAGTACTCAGTACTAAACGCTAAACATTTAGAGAATTCAACCAGCTCGATTGTGTTACTGCCACTACAGTCAACAGTCAAAAAAGACTGAATTTGAATCCCGCCATGGCTTCATCATTCATCTAACATAATGCAGGTCATTTATATGACGCCATGTTGTGTCCTTTGGAGAGCTTCCATCATCCTAAAGTCAAAGCAAGAAAAGTTTAGAAATTGCATTTGGTTATGTGCAAGTCTTATTACAGTGAACTGTTGTAGGCTATTTTTTTGCATTTTTGCTCTCACTGCCTCTGCTTCGGGTTTGTTTTTATGCAAATAGACGCCTAAAAGCAACACGACAATAATAATAATGAGCACAGGCCATTAAATCACATAGTGTGAAAAAGCTGGATCTCCACAGACTACATACAACTCCACAACAAATCCCAACAGAGACGCATGAACAGCAGTCAGAATATGTCACATGAAAAATAACCACGCCAGGCGCAAGCACGCGAGAAAAAGAATGAAGGAAAAATGAGTGAGTGAGTGAGTGAGTGAGCGAGAGAGCATCAGCAGCAGCAGGATAATGCCTTGTCGTGAGCCGCCATTAGTGGGCTGAACGGAAGGGAATGGATCAAAATGACTTAATTCTTTCCTCTCCACTAACTTTGTAATTACCAGAGAGCTTAGGCTCTCTGAAAGCTTTGTCTTCCTGGTGTTGTCGCGGTGACGCATCGTTGAGCATCTCCATGCTGTCGAGCAGGCCCTTTGTATTGAGTGAGGCTGAACATCAACAGAACTCGGCGTGGCCAGAGCTGTTGAAGACAGCTGCCTAAAGGTTCTGGAATTTGAGGCTGTGTTAATGCTGTATATTATACTGTATCACACTGTGTTTATTAAGGTATAATATGTGTTTTGCTTCAACTTGAAATACAGACATGTTAGTAAAGCAGGATGCATTAATTAATACCACTGTTTCATTGTCATGCATACAAAAATGAATACACATTATTTACCATAACCCTAAACTCACTATAAGAACTCTATTAACATCTTTTAATAACACTTATGCAGTAATATGGGAGGTAGGGACTGTTTCTTTCTGTCTTTTTTAAAATATATTTTTAGAGAGAACCATTGCCATTTCTTGCAGGGTGCATGCTTCGAATGAACTGATTTGTCAGGCACCTCTTGAGGTGAGATGATCCAGGTCTGTTGACAGATAGGAGATGGCTATGAGACCGATTCAAACTCGGCTCTGATTCACATCAGTACGTCTGCATGTCAGATTAGGGCCAAACCCAGCTCCCTGTCTTGAATGTTTTCTTGGGATTTATTTTGTTGTGATCTGGGGAAACCAACGACACAAATCTCTATAGGAGTCATCTGCGACTGCAGATATTAAACAGATGCTACAACAACCCCCCCCCCCCTCCCTTTTTAAATAGTCTCTCAGACTTTCAGCAGTTAGTGGATTAGTGCTGCACATCTATCAAAAAGCATTTAGTTACCCTCCAATCACTGTACTGGACAGCAGACATTCCAGTATTGAGGGCTAATACTGACCTGTGCACCTGTAACGGCAGCACTCTCCCTCTTGTAAGATGTTCCTTAAATAGGATATTGATTGGTGATGTCTGGTTATTGGCGCACCTCGAACACTGGGGTATTTCATTTATCTTAATCTGTTGGAGTACATCATGCCCCTATGTCAAATTATAGTCCAATCCAGCTCCGTCTGTACTGCTTCCGAGGATTTATTTGTTGCGATCTGACAACCCAACAACACAAATCTCCATTGTTGTTGCCAGAGTCATCTGCGATTGCTACTGCAAATATTAAAGCAGGTGTTGCATTACCCCCATCCCCTCTCAAACAGCCTCTCAGTCTCTCTGCAGAGTAAGTAGATTAGTGCTATCATCAGAAAGCACTTAGTTACGGTCCACGCATTGCACTGGGCAGAAGGCATCCCAGGAGTGCCAATACAAATAACAGGTGCATGTGCTTTAAGAGCTGTAACAGCAGCATTCTCCTTCTACTGAGATGTTCCTTAAATAGGATATTGATTGGTGATGTCTGGTTATTGGCACACTTTTAACAGGGGGAGGTTGGGGAGGAATTGTGTTTGTCTTAAATTGTGGGGTATTTTTTTCTTCTTTTTTGATCGACCTACACGTGAATGTCCCAGTTTCCAAAACCATCCTGGTTTCCGGAGTTATCTCTGCTCTTGTGCTGATACTTAAGCTGATACTCTGGGCTTAGCTCTGGATTGCAGCCTGCCTTACAGCTTGTCCTTATTTGGTGTACTGACTAGAGACAATTAATAATTAATTAACAAACATAGGTTATTCATCTACTTCAGTATGTAAGTAGGCTAAAGTAAAGTTTTTTTTCTTCTTCTTTTCGGGATACCTCCCTGAAATTACTTTTTGCAGGTTGGGATGTCTGTAATGTAATTGATATAATGTAAGTTGCTTTGGAAAAAGCACTTGCTAAATTAATAACTCTCATTTTCGGTGAAGAGCTTTCATAGGAGTATCTAGCCTGTTAAGCCTTTGGCCATTTTGTCCATGCCTATAGCTGATTGCTGCCTACAGCACTAGTCTATGATGAAACCCCTAGTGTCTATCTGTTGGAAGAGTCTAAGAGTTGGGTTCATAGAGAAGATAAATGTTTTGATTTCCCTCGACACCTCTTTTCGACCCTTTCTATCGACGCTCATCTTTTTCTAGTAAACTACTTCTCTTAAAGTGTGTTATTTCCAGCTGGGAAAAACTCTTTTACTGGGTTTCTTTTAATGTTCTGGGGATCAAAAACGTGTCACAGCTCAATTTAAAGATGTTTACTCCCCAGTCTATGCAGTTGGAGGATGCAAGATTAACAGGAGACCTTTGTGAATTAAGGAGAGAAGTGAGCCAAGATGTTCAGCGTCCTTGTTTAGGCCAGTTGCTCTGTATGTGTGTGTGTGTGTGTGTGTGTGTGGAAATTTTCTCGGAGCCTTCATCAGCACAGGTCTGAGGAGTTTGCACTTCAAAGGCAGGAAAATAAGTTTGGCGAGCTCCTCTTTCCAATTAAGCCAGAGAGAGAGAGAGAGAGAAAGAGAGAGAAAAGTTATTATGGGGTTCAGCCTCCTTCTTGTTTGTCAGCAGTTTGAATTCTGATGCAGCTATTCATCAGTCGTCTGGCTGGAGGTAAAGAACGTCAGAGAGAGAGAAGGAGCGCTGTGAGACCCTGTTGATGCAGAGTGAGTGATAGATAGAGACCGATACAGAGAGAGAGAGAGGAAAGTCTGCTGTCTATTTAAGAGAGTGTGTGGGGGGAGCAGAGAGTGATGCAGAAGCAATATGAGTAAATGAAAATAAGAAGAAGAACGAAAAAGAGAATGATAAGAGAAATCAAAAAGAAAGAGAAAGAACAAGAGACTGACAAAGACTAAAGAGAGGGGAAGACACACTGAAAATGTGAAGCAGTCAGTGCATCTATCTATGTGTATGAAGATGAAGACAAAAGTAAGTGTATACAGTATATATGTGTGTGTGTGTGTGTGTGTGTGTGTCTGAGAGAGTGAGTGAGGGAGAGAAAGACAGAGAGAAACCTTATGATCCGACAGACATGGAGCTGACAGATGAACTTCACAAGGCAGGTGAGGGCATCTAATGAAGGGAAGAGTAGAAAGATGGAGAGAGAGAGAGAGAGAGAGAGAGCAGGAGAGAATGGCAAGAGAGAAGGGCACCCCCCCCCCCCCCCGACTCTCCTCTTCATCCCTCAGTAAAGACAGCAGCGTTTGCTGGTCCTGAAAGACGCTGTGAAAGGCTTGTTGTTGATGAGAGGGGAGGCCTAAATCATCTCCAGTGGGCTGCCTGCACTCTGGTGCCTCCTGCCCATTCACACGCCTTTTGTGCCATTGCATAACCACATAAACGTGTTTGTTTCATCTCAGGCTTCCTGCTCAGTTCCTCATTTTTTTAAAAGAAAAGAAAAAAGAAAAACAACGAATGCTGTGTCTGAAAGAGCTGACTCACCGGGGACAGCAAGGCTCGCCAAGGCTTCACATGCAGTATGTTAGCCATTTGCTGTTATCGTTTTACGTGTGTGTGTGTATGTGTGTGTATGTGTGTGTGTGTGTGTGTGTGTGTATGTGTGTGTGTGTATTGTGTGTGTGTGTATGTGTGTGTGTGTGTGTGTGTGTGTGTGTGTGTGTGTGTGTGTATGTGTGTGTGTGTGTGTGTCTGTTAGAGATTAGAGCTAAACCCACTTACACACCTTTTAGATGACCTTCCTCACGGCTGAGTTGAAGCTTGCCATACTGGCATGGGAGATAGTGCGTAATGTCTCCCATTCAAATCAGTGCACCCAGACGTGGCTAGCTCAAATTTGTTCTGGTAACTTTTTAATGAAATTCGGTTCAGCTCATTGACAGAGCACTCATGGTGTAATTGAAGCGCCGGATATCGATTCCTCCCCTCTGTACCGAATTAATTTAGTTAATTGTCCATCACCTTGAGTCTCCACAAGGCAATCCAGAGATCCACTCTCTCACCTTGCTGCCACAGTGTATAAATAGAGCAACTGAACCTGAAGCTTCACTTTATATCAAGGGGCTAGGTTTTTGATATTTAACAAATGATTTAGTACAATACACCTTTTGAATGTGAGCATATATTGTTACAAGTTATTGTTACATGTTAGTAACATGTAATAACAGGCAATTTCATGAGTATTACACATTATGTGTTACATAAGTACACTGTAGTGAAGAAACTTGGGACTCTAGTTTTTCTTCTACAACATACTAGTCAGTCAACTATAACGTCAGTAGAACTTCCAGTGGCGGATCCTGCTATCAAATAACCATGATTCCTGTCTCCACAGAGTGTAAAGGTTAACATTATTTTCACCTGTAAGTCAGTTACAATCATTTTTGTATTTAAGGGCATTTCATTCTTTGGGTTACCTTCATTTAAGAACTCTTGAAGATTCTACATATCACATCTGTGTTCTACTCTCTTGTCTGTAGTGGAGCCATTGTGGACATTCTTGCTATGAGGTTGCACTGGTGCTAAGAGTGTACTTAATATAACTTAATATAACTTCAAGCTTTAGATTATGCACAGAATCCTTACAAGTACTGTGTACATCAAATACAGTCCTCTACTGCTTGTTCTCACAGCAGATCCTTCAAGGTTGCACTTACCATGATATAGATTCTGAGGTTTTACATGGCAACCTTTATGATACTGTTCCTCACCTTTAAATGGCTTTCAGTTTGGAGAACCCAATGAATGTATATGTTTCGCTTCTCATTTAAGAGCGTAAAGGTGTAGTGAGTGAAGCGACCTACAGTATGTTGTTCTTTTTATGTGTGTGTGTGTGTGTCAACATCTGCCTCCTCTGTACATATTTTTGAGGAGAGATGCTGGAGAAGTTTACTGGGCAGCAGCAGTCACACACCACTGCCCCGCATGATGCTTCCTCTCTCTCTCTCTCTCTCTCTCTCTCTCTGTCTTTCTCCACTCGTTCTCTCTCACTCTCATATTCTCTCATCCTCTTCCCTCTTATCACACTTATTCTCTCACATTCTGTGTTTTCCTTCTCTATTTCTCACATTCTCTCTCTCTCTCACTCACACACACACACACACACACACACACACACACACACGCACACACACACTCACTTACTTTCTCCCCCTCTTCTCTCGCCCCCCCACATCCACCCCTCTCCTCATTATACTGGCACAGTGAGTTGCTGCTGACAGTCGGAGGCTCGCTGGCTATTATCCTCACTGCACTGGCTCTCGGAGGGTGCAGGGTGGAGATCCAAAAACAGCAAACTCACTCAGCCATCCAAAGTCATGCAACTGGACACACACACACACACACACACACACACACACACACACACACACACACATATCACTCCAGTGTTTTTGTTTTTTTCGTTGAACTTCAGAGGTCTTTTATAAGCCCCATACATTCATTGTTGTGTCCTGTGAATAAAGCTGACATATTTCACTTCAAATAGCTGCTTCTTTCAGAAAGCTTACATTATTGTCATATTTGCTTTAAAGCAACACCAAAGAACTTTTCCTCTGTCGCACGCACTATTTGTTTATCCAGCACTGGCTTTGGAAATAACGATGTCCACAGACAAGGCAGAATATGTTGCATGATTTTATGAAAGTATGATGTATTGCAACATCAGATGCAAGTCAAATTTGTAGTTTCTTATGTGTCATTCCATCGAACTACAGATCCGCTACCCGATCTGGCAAACTTACATAGTGCGGTTATAGCCGATATAGGGCCGCGAAGCGAATGCAGAAGTGCCATTCAACCTGTTACGAGTTGATGAACCACTGAAACGATTTTGGAAACATTATTTTAAGGTACAAAAAACTCTTTGGTGTTGCTTTAAAGAAATTATCATCAATCAACCTCTCATGGTAGATAATATTTACTGTTTAGGTTTCTGCTCTGTCTGGCTCCTTTATATGTCTTTAACTTGCCTTCTCAAATAGCTGGCTATTGCAGGTGTTGAGTTTATGTGTACATTCTCAAATAGCTGGCTATTGCAGATGTTGAGTTTATGCATACATTCTCAAATAGCTATTGCAGATGTTGAGTTTATGCATATGTAGCAGGTAGACCTTCTCTGCCTGTTATTTCCAATAGCACCTGCCAGTGCTAATAAAGGGGGTGGGGCAAATGGCAATTAATCAATCTGGCACCAGTGGAGCGCTACTTAAGAGGGGCAGCAGCCAGTAGCAATGTAGACTCCACTGTAGCCCCTGCCTGTGCCACCATCAGGTATGCTGTCTCCCCGTAGACATTTGTGGTTTTCTGTTATGTATATTATGGTGTTTTCATTGTTTAATCTTCTGTGTTCTGTTCTTTTAGGCAGCACAGTCATGCTGCTGGGGTAACATGGGTCGTGCTGCTGTCTTGTCTTGTCTTGGTTTTGCTTTGGTTATTCGTTATGTTTGGTTTTTGTTTTGCTTGTCTTGTCCTTTTGTTTGTGTAACTTTTATGTTTATTTAGTAGAGAGGTGGCTCTGAGGGGGGGGGGTGCTAGTCTAAGCACATGTGTGGTGTTTCTGGTGTGTTGCTTATAGCTTTGCTGTGTGCCTTTGCTGTGTAACAGGTGAACCTTTTATGATGCTTGCATGTATGATATTTGTGTGGACTTCCATAGCTGCCAAGCGCAGATCTCCACTTCCCAACCTTTGTGTATTAATAAATCCTTTGTTTTCCTGGAATTCATGTCTCCCCTGTGTAATATTCAAACCTGAAAGAGCTGTCTTGGTTAAGAGGTACGATCTCTTAAAGATTCCCTGATGCATTAGGCCTCAGGGTGGCGTAGTCAGGCTACTGTGATTGGCCCTCTTGGCCCTTCACCCTGTTACACATACATTCTCAAATAGCTGGATATTGCAGATGTTGAGTTTATGCATATGCTTAGCTTCTCAATTTTGGCATCCTGCTGGTGTTACAAGTTACTGAATGCATACTAAATTAATATTTTAAGCATGAGCCTGTTGCCGTAATGCGTGCCTTTGATGCAAATGCCTGCTTGGCTACTGAAGGTGTTGAGCGTATGCATATGTGTGTGTGCATCGCTGCAGAAGTTGATGACTGTGAGTATATTCTGAGACTCTCCTGGCATTGTTACGGAAGAGAGAGAGAGAGAGAGAGAGTGGAAGAGAGAGAGAGAGAGAGAGAGTGGAAGAGAGAGAGAGAGAGTGGAAGAGAGAGAGGGGGGAGGGAGATGAAGTGAGAGAGGGAGAGAGGGAGAGAGTGAGTCGTGCATATTGAGGTGTTTTATAGAGAGAGGGAGAGAGAAAGGGAGATAAAGAGAGAGAGTGGGAAAGAGAGAGGGGGAGAGGGAGATGAAGTAAGAGAGGGAGAGAGAGAGAGAGTCGTGCATATTGACTGAAGAGTAGCCGCTGGCTAAGGGAATCTCCTCTAATGAAGACAAAAGTGTTGAGTTGTGTCGTGTCAGAGATGCCACCTGCATTCTCAGCATGCCCCACCTTCGCTAATGGTCTGGCTTGTGTGTGTTCACTTGGGCATAGATATCCCTGTGTGTTGTGTGTGTGTGTGTGTGTGTGTGTGTGTGTGTGTGTGTGAGTGAGTCCTGGCTTGTGCTGTATCTTTATGTGCATCTTTGTGTGTGTGTAGGCTTGTTAATGTGTGTGCGTGTGTGTGTGTGTGTGTGTGTGTGTGTCCAGGAGGTCAGGACTTCAGGGAGGTGGGGAGGGCATGCTTGATATGCAGGCAGGCATCTCCTTACACACACACACACACACACACACACACACACACACACACACACACACACACACACACACACACACACAGGGAGAGAGAGAGAGGGGGGGGGGAGAGAGACAGCCCCACACACACACACACCCCTGGTGAATCTGAGGGATGGATCTTGTCACAGGAGGCTCTGTGGAGGCGTTGCTAGTGTTAGCTCTGTGGTTTTGTCTCATTTCTTCTTTGTCTGCCATTTAATTAAAATCACATGGCGCTTAGCTGCAAGCCTTGGCCTGAGGTGGGCTAATTAACCAGGGTAGACCCACTGGGATCAGCTGACGCCAGGCTGGCTCCTTTCTTTTCCTCAGATTTCTTGTCTTTATACCTTTTCTTTTCTTCTTATTTTTTTTAGTCCCAGTGGTTTTTATTTGATTGTCTTCATCATGGCATGTGGTGGTGGTGGTGGTGTGTGTGTGTGTGCATGAGTGTAGTACATTTAACTGTGAGGTGACAGAGAATATGCACAGTGTGCATGTGTGTGTGTATGATAGATAGATAGATAGATAGATAGATAGATACTTTATTGATCCCCAGGGGAAATTCAAGGTCTCAGTAGCATACAGACAACACACACACATTCACCAACAGCAGAAAAAGTAATTAAAAGAATATAATATAAAAACACAACTAAGCAATAAGGACAGTAGAAGATAAAGAATATACTAAAATACAAATTATACTAACTAACACTTAATCTAAATAAATTCTAAAAACAGTATCCACATAGTGATGATTAATCAATCAAGAGGCGCTTGCAATGACTGAGGCAGGGACCGAGCCTGTGATTCTCTGTGCATAGTAAGGTAAGGCGCTCTGTGTGAGTGAGTGTCACGGTGATAGTGCAATGGTGATAGTAGTCATGGTGATGGTGCAAATGAGTAAGTCCAACAGTGCAACAGTGCAAGAATAAGTCTATATATCTATATATATAACTATTTAAGAAAAGGTATAAGTGTGGCCACAGTTCGGCTGTGGCATGGAGGGAGGGGTTATGCATATGTGCTAATATGCTAATATAGCACGCAAACAGTGAGGCAGAAAGACAGTGGTAAAAAGTGGCTAGTGGACAGACAGTATCCAAACATGGAGGAGGTGAAGAGGCAGACAGACTATGCAGAGAAGTCTATCTCTCCTCTTCCCTTAAGTGAAGCATTGAACAGTTCAATGGCCCTGGGGACAAATTACTTCCTCAGTCTGTCTGTTGTGCAAGGCAGTGAGCGAAGTCTCCAGCTGATCAGGCTCTTCTGCTTAACAATAGTGCTGTGGAGTGGGTGACACTCATTGTCCAAGATGTTGATAAGTTTGTTCAAGGTCCTTTTGTCAGATATTGAAGTGATGCACTCCAGTTCAGCTCCCACTACAGAGCCAGCTTTCCTTACCAGCCTGTCAATTCGCCCAGCATCCTTCTTCTTTGTGCTCCCTCCCCAGCATACCACTGCATAGAAGAGGACGCTGGCAACAACAGACTGGTAGAACATCCTGAGGAGCTTGCTGCACACATTGAAGGACCGCAGCCTCCTCAGGAAGTACAGCCTGCTCTGCCCTTTCTTGTAGAGTGCATCAGTGTTGGCTGACCAGTCCAGTTTATTGTCCAGGTGGAGACCCAGATACTTGTAGGTGCTTACCACCTCCACATTGACCCCATCAATGACTGGTAGCAGAGTGGGCTTAGACCTGTGGAAATCCACCACCATCTCCTTTGTCTTTGAAGTGTTGAGTTGAAGATGATTGAGTTTGCACCATTGCACAAAGTCCTCCACCAGGCTCCTGTACTCCTCCTCCTGCCCGTTCCTGATACACCCCACAATTGCAGTATTGTCAGAAAACTTCTGCATGTGGCATGACTCGGTGTTGTAGCAGAAGTCAGATGTGTACAGGGTGAACAGGACTGGAGAGGGCACAGTTCCCTGTGACGCTCCGGTGCTGCTGATCACAGTGTCAGAGAGACAGTTCTTCAGTCTGACGAACTGTGGTCCCTCGGTCAGGTAATCTGTAATCCAGGTTACCAGGTGAGCGTCCACACCCATCTGCAAGAGCTTGTCTCCCAGTCTGAGGGGTTGGATGGTGTTAAAAGCACTTGAGAAATCAAAGAACATGATTCTTACAGCATATTTCCCCTTGTCTAGGTGAGAATGTGTCCTGTGTAGAAGATAAGTGATGGCATCGTCTAGCCCACTTTCTCCTGGTATGCAAACTGTAACGGGTTTAGTGCATGGCGTACCTGGCGTACCTGTGTGTGTGTGTGAGAGTGAGTGTGTGTGAGAGTGAGTGATGTGCTCTTGTTCGGGCCTGGACTGCTAACAGCTGATAGTATTCACAGACTCTGCACAGAGTTCATCATCCCTCCCTCCCCCTCCCCTTTATAAATTCCCCAGGTCTCAGTGGAGATAGAAGCCACTATAAAGACCAAGGAAGTGGTCACCGTCAGGAGACCTCTGCAAATAGATGGACTCCACAGGAGAGAGAGAGAGAGAGTAAAGAAGATGAGCAAAGATAATCAACATTTGCTCACTTGACTAGAACAACTAATTTCCTCTCCATCATGGGGATTCTAGCTGATTCTAGAACATTTTAAAGATAACAGATTCCAGGAGAATCTAGAGCTGTTCTGATCATGCCCTAATGCCCTAAATTTGCTTTTGGGGGGGGGGGGGGGGGGGGGGGTGGTGATCACAGTTCACAGTTCATGGGGCGCTGCAAAGTCATACTTGTTAGCAGACCCCACACACACACACACACACACACACACACACACCTTACCTTTCCATTAATTTTTTGAGTCAAGTCTTTGTAACTCCTGAGCTCCCTGAGTTCTAACTCTTTTTGTCTGGAGTTACTCGTATACTCCATTACACAATGTAATTGATCAGCGTCCTTGGCGGCGGCTCGGAGAGATTGATGCCCGGCCGTCATCTCACTCAGTGCCTGTCTCATATTTCACACGATCCCCCCCATCACCGCGCCCGTCACCGTGGCAACGGCAGTCACGACGCAAATGGCGGAGAGACAGAGACCCAGGGCTTTTCCAGCACCAAAGCTGGTGTTTGATAGATGACAGCTCAGCGATCAGAGCGAGAGGATCTAACACTCTTTCACACACACACACACACACACACACACACACACACACACACACACACACACACACACTAATCCACAGACTCCTGTTATTTTAAGAGCAGGTGTCTTAATGGTGGGGCTGAAGAGAAGAGGGGCGGTGTGTGTGTGGGGTGGAGGGGGGGTCAGGTGTGCTGTGCTGGGGAGGATTTTGAGGCTTCGGTGTAGAGTTCTCAAAACTTCTTTTCCCTTCAACTCTGGCACTTCAAAGGGAGGTCTCAAGAGTAATCATGTATTCTCAGATAAAAGGCTATTAGGCCTTTGCATTTTTTTCACTGTATTTTGATTTTTTCCACCCTTTGTTTTGTGACATTATCTCTGTTAAAATAAATGTATCTCATTTTGGGATATTTTTTAGTCATTGATGTAAGTTGCTGTAGTGTAAGTGTGTGTTGGAAGCTCTACCAGAGAGGAAGCTCCAAACTTTCTTTGCTTTGCCTTCTCTGTAGGCCAGTGAGTCTTGCATAGAGTCCCAAAAGTTAGCTTTCTATTGGCCAAGAGCTGTGTATTGCACCCTTATATATACAGTATTCATGGTTTACTTTAACTGATTGCTGCTTTGTCCTAGGGTGCTTTCAAATGAGCAAATATTTTTGCAAAAAGTTTTTTGTTTGCCTTGAGATAGCCACAAATGTTTGTGAACATCTGCAAATGGTATGAGGAGGTAGTTCTTGATGAACATATGCATACAACAACAATAACAGCAGCAGCAACAACAACAACAACAGAAACAACAACAACAACAAACACACTTCAATTTAGAAATTCAGGGAAAATGCATTAGAATATCCAGCTCTGTTTGCCGAATTTGAACACACCTCTGTGCCCATTATCCATGGCCCAGTTAACCAACGGATGTCACCTTTTCGTCTCAGGCGCCCACCATTAGGCATGACATCTTTGTGAAAACAACTACCCTACAGTCTCTCTCAAAATCTCAAAACGTCCAAGATATCAGCCACAATCGGCAAAAGAAAGAACACAGCTCGTCTCATATCTCACAGTGAGACGTCTCTCACACAAACACAGCGAGAGATATTTCCCATCATTTTCCCATCAGTCCATCTTCAGAGCTCTAGCGCACTCGTCCCCGTACAAGCGGCCCCTGTGAGCTCGTCACGGCACTGCCCTGGGTGCAGATTACTGGCTCTATGGGGGCAGGGGCTGACAGGGTTGGGATGGGTAATGAGAGCCGGCTAGCACAGGCTGAGTGGCGGGCGGTGAGGAGTGTAAGCTGTCCTGTGGCCTTCTACATGGATATCAATTAGAGGAAGAGGCTGCGACGAAGCCGCAGAACACTAACTGTGGGTATACCACCGCCAGATACTCATGAAGTACTCGACCAGATGGTCTAGTGTGTGTGTGTGTGTGTGTGCGTGCGTGCGTGTGCATGTGTGTGTGTGTGCGTGCGTGTGTGTCTGAGCCAAATCAGTTTAGCTAAAATCTGATATGGATTGAGTCACAGTATTGAGATAAATTACAAAATAATAACTGTACAATAAAATGACCACACATGCATTTGTTATAGATAACATTTGTGCAACATTTATGGCAGCAAATCTCTCTGTACTAATCTGTCCTATATGGTATATAAAAGTCCCAGTGATGGGAAAAGAACAAAACACCACACGCTTTGAAATGATAGAGCCCAGAATGGCTCTGATGAGAGCACTTTAAATTGTGTACACATTTGTCCCCACACGCTGATTACTCTCAATACAGGAGACAGGTCCACTGAAAGGTGTTCCTTCAAGCCATAACCCCAATTCTCACCACTTGTTTTTAAAGGATTTGTACAGGATCTCAACAAAATTAAATGCACCCTAAGGAGAAACGGATGTGGTTAAGCTCGGCGTTTGAGTGCTGCTGTTTTCCTGGTCTCCTTTGAATGTAATAACTGGAGAAGCCCCCACTGCCTCCGCAGACGAGCTCTCAGTGCTGATGGAGAACCTCTCTGAGTCTGGGGAACTAACGCGGTCTCGTATAGGGGAACTAACACGTCTCGTATAGAGGAACTAACACGGTCTCGTATAGAGGAACTAACACGGTCTCGTATACAGTAAGGGAACTAACATGGTCTCATATAGGGGAACTAACACGTCTCGTATAGAGGAACTAACACGGTCTCGTATAGAGGAACTAACACGTCTCGTATAGAGGAACTAACACGGTCTCGTATAGAGGAACTAACACGGTCTCGTATAGAGGAACTAACACGTCTCGTATAGAGGAACTAACACGGTCTCGTATAGAGGAACTAACACGGTCTCGTATACAGTAAGGGAACTAACATGGTCTCATATAGGGGAACTAACACGTCTCGTATAAGGGAACTAACACGGTCTCGTATAGGGGGCTGTCAGTCATACCACATGATCCTGCAAGTCAGGATCTCTGGGGCCTAATGGGGGTCTCACCAGAGGAGTGGGAATCAACAAGCTCTCATGCCATAATATAAAGTAGAGTTGGAAAACATTTTGTTCTACAGTTAAAATAGTTTTGACACTACACACCACTAGTTCTGGCTTAACACATTATATTTAAAGTAGTTCTGGCTTTACACATCAATATTAAAAATAATTTTGACTCTATATCTCAACATTTGGCCAAAGTTCTGCTTCTCTGACAGTTCAAATAGCAACCCCACAACTATAAACGTCACACAGCAGAGATGTCTGACATTCTGAGAGTCATATTATGTGTATAAATCATCTCCTCAGCATTGCCACAGTGCTGCAGAAAGATAATTGAATCCTGCACTGATGATTCATCTGATGACTACCACTTTGCTCGTTATATTTCCCATCTAACAAAGACACTGTTATAGCTCAATGATGTGTCGTGTTGGGAGACCATTTCCTGGTTCCCCGTGATGCCTGTATGATGAACTCATTCACATCATACATGCTGGGAGCACGTTCCATCATAGGAGCACATGTTTAAATGCACATAGTGCTCTGCATTCTTCTGATAGTTTTGGGACTTTCAAGAAGTGTTTAAAGACTCACCTTGCACTTAAATAATACATTCTCTTACCGAGTTATGGTTTGTATGTTTATGGTTTTTGTTGATATGAAAACTCATTATTTTCATTGTTGATATTTGATATTGTTATTGTTATTTGAAACTATTATTTTTAACTAATATAGTGTTCATATACTGTAAGTCGCTTTGGACAAAGGCATCTGCCCAATACCATCCCCAGCCCACATGTGTGTGTGATGGAGGTAAATAGGGCTAATTCACTCTGCATTTCTCTCTCTGGGTCTATTTTTCTGGGTGTTTATGGAGGAGACGAGAGGCGCAGGTGTCAGGGATTCAGGGACATTACACCTTCCCTCCAGCACACACACACACACACATACATGCACACGCACGCACACACACACACACACACACACACACACACACACACACACACACACACACACACAATGCACACGCACACACACACACACACAAATGCACACGCACACACACACACACACACACACACACACACACACACACACACACACACACACACACAAATGCACACGCACACACACACACACACAAATGCACACGCACACACACACACACACACACACACACACACACACACACACACACACACACACACACACACACACAAAAGCAAGAATTCATTTCAGGGTTGTTAGACAGACTAGGGTCAGTGAGGGCTTTTGTGCCTTTCGCAGGAAATGCTTCCCTGTGGAAACTCACACAGCACATCCTGGATCCTGTGGCAACTAAGCACTATTGAAAGCATTTCAACAACACCATGCATTTCCCCCTGGGGTCAGTACACAGTACATCCTTTCAATATGCCCATGAGTATGGGATGAATGTGACGAGTAACATACATTTCTTTAGGTGTGTGTAATGCTCAACACAAGTGCTCACTCACATGCATTTTAGGCCTGGTTTCCAGCATGGTAAATAGACTGTATACAATTCAGTCCATTCAGTCCAACATATCAATGTTGCTGAAACGTTCATGCCAATAAAGCTTTCTTGAAATGAATTGAATTGAGAGAGAGAAAGAGAGAACGATGATGACAGATGAAGGGAGAGAATGAGACTGGGTGACAGCATGAGAGAGAGAGAGAGGGAGAGAGAGAGAGAGAGAAAGAGAGACAGAGGGAAGGATGAAGGGAAGAGAGAAAAAGCAGAGGGTCAGGGAGAGAAATAGAGGGAAAAAATATATAAATGTCTGCTCAGTTTGGAGTAATTGCATAATAACTGAATACAAACCAATCTGGTCCCACTTGATTTGCTTTTAAGAAAAGGAGGTTTTATTCTTGACTTTGTTGAGTGTGCTCCCCGGCGTTGTTAGCTGGATGGTAGCTGCACCAGCTGAAGATGTTCCTGGACACAAACAGAAGGGCAGACAGACAGTCAAACAGATAAACAAAAAGATTGAAAGAAAGAACGAAAGACAGGAGGAAAGAAGACACAAAAAGCAGGTAAAGAAATGAAGAATGACGATAAAGAAGTGAAGAGGGAAGTAACAGCCAGATTTAAAACAGATGGACCGATTCAGATGAAGAACAACGAGAGAAAAAGAGGGAGTATGAGAGAGCTGGAGATGAAGGTGTGGATGTGTGTGTGTGTGTGTGTGTGTGTGCTCTGTGAGACAGAGCAGGTGGCCTCTCATGTGCACGTGTTCCTCTGATGATGTTCCCCGTCTTACGAGATGTGAAGCGTTCGGACGGAGCCGTCCCCTTCTAAGTGGCCAGCCAGATGGTGCTCAAGCCTTGTGTGAAAGAGAGAGAAAGAGGAGGATAAGAGAGAGAAGGGGAGAGAAAGAGAGAGGAAGGAAGTCCTTTGGGGTGGGGAAGGGTGAGGGGCTCCTAGGGGCAGATGCCTAGGGAATGGTGAGAGTGAGCTGGGGAGAAACACATCTGGACTTATGGCTGTGGATGTCACTTGAGTGTGTGCAATGTATCTGGAGTATATTTGGTGATAAGCTTGTTCTTTTGTGTTTGTTTGTGTGTGTGTGTTTGTCGGTTATTATGTATTCTTGCAAGCTTGAGTGTGTGTGTATGTGTATGAGAGAGAGAGAGAGAGAGACCTTCTTGTACGTTTGTTCTGTAACAGACATGACCTTGCAGTAAACATTGTCTTCTCCGATTTCCCTGTGCTTCCATTGTCTACAGTGTTCAAATGAAACCCCTTTTGTTCTGATCCCCATTCAAAAGAGACTCATTAGTGGCCAAATACTCATCAACTCCATAGAGGAGCTTGGATATCACCCAACCAGGTTTTAGCCCTTAAATGGTGCACAGCTTTGGTAAGCAGCAAAACGTCTGGCTCTTGGCCTGTATGAACTTGGCCTGTGTGAGTATTAAAGTAAGTGTGTCTACAAAACGCTGCCTCGTGCTGAAATTCCTCATTTCTGTATTTGGTCGTCTTAGAATTTACAAAACCAGATATCTAGGTTATCTTTGATAGAACATACTGCAGATGCTGGTCTCCACGCATAAGATAAGCATGGCTGAGGTTAGACCAGCAACTCACACCAGCAAAGAGCAGAGTTCAGATTAGCGCTAGGCTAATGCTAATTATTTGTTTCTGTTGTATCTGTTCCCTCAATTCTGCAGGAAACTCAAGTGTCTCTGGGGTTGTGGCAGCGCAGGATATTTTGTGGCATTTCCCTGCTGCCATAGGAACTATTTCTCTCTCCATCCACTACATCTCTATGGTATTACTGAAATAGTCATTGCACTGCCTTATGGCGATAGGAGCTATCTTACTCTGGGACATAGACTGTGCTTATACAATTGTACAGAACTTTTGCTGAAAGACAGAGTTCTATCCAAAAACTCATTTCATAGGGAAATGTGTGTTTTTGTGATATCTTCCCTGTACATCCCAACTTGCACTGAGGAATAAGCAATCTCCTCTTTCACTCTCTGTCTCTCTCCCTCTGACTCTTTTTTTCAATCTTTCTCTCTCAGTCTCTTTCTCTCTCTGTCTCTTATTAGTTTCATATTTATGGCACTAAATTGCACACACACACAGAGTGATTTCCCATGTGAGTGTGTCAGGTTGTTTCAGCGACTCATCTTCCATTCAGCCAGCTCTTAAATCTTTCACACTAATGACAGAGACAGAGACAGAGACAGAGACAGAGAGAGAGAGAGAGAGAGAGAGAGAGCTGCAGCAGAAAGTTCACTCTTCAACTCCAGAGCCTTTTCCTCCTCCTCCTTCTCCTCCTCCCTCTTCCCTCTGGGTACAGCAAAGACCAGGAGACTTTCCAGGGCAGCTTTTGTGGTCATCGCAATGATGATCATTCCCATGAAAGAGAAAGCACCACTTTCTTTCTTTCCCTCTCTCTCTCCCTCTCCGTGCCTTTTTCTTTGACCCTCATGCATCTCACTTCTTTTCTTTCTTGAACACTCTTTCTTTTCCTCTCGGACACACAACTTTGACTGTCTGTCTCTCTGTCCGTCTCCGGCTTCTTCCTTTCTCGTTCTCTCTTTGAGGAGGTGACGGATTTCTCAACTCACCTAAGAGTCCCGCTCAATGCATTCTCTCATCCCAACTTAGTGCCACTACTCCTCCCTCCCTCACTGTCTTTGTCCTTCTCTCTCTCTTTCTCCCTTTCTTTATTTCTCTTATTGTCATCCTCTGTCTTTCTCTCACCTCTATCACCTTCCCTCTCTCTATCTCTCTCTTTATCTCCCTCTCTCTTTATAATTTTCTTTCTCTTTATCTCAATCCCTCTTTTTCTCCCACTCTTTCCTTTTCTCCATCTCCTCACTCTCTTTCTCCATTTCCCTCTCTTTCATTCTCTCTCTCTCTCTCTCTCTCTCTCCCTATCGCTCTTCTATTTTGTCTTTGGGACATTGTCAAGGGCAGGGAACACTGTGATAAGCAATTACAGTGGCTTTTCATTTCATAGGCTACACACCACCCCAATGAGGCCTGCCAGCTCCGACTGGCGTCCAGGCTGTAGGTGGACAGGTCAGCCCCTTCAGAGAGAGAGGGGGGGGGGGGGAGAGGGAGAGAGAGAGAGAGAAACAGCAGCGGGACTCTTCCCCTCTCCCTAATATCCTCCTCGGTCAGACAGATGGCTTCCCAGTGAGTCCAAGGCACAGGACACCCATGGAGCACCTGGAAGAATGACATTTTAATGGCCAACTGTGGAGCTGTTGAGAGGGTCACTGAAAGAGCCATCATGGCTGTATTTATGTGAAGTGGAGCAGGATGTTGGCTATTAATGGAGACTGTATTATGTCCAGCGACAGCAGCACTCTGTCCAGTGGAGGGCTGGCAGCCCCAGAGCTCAGACGCAGGCTGTGAGAGGAGAAGAGAAGAGAAGAGAAGAGAAGAGAAGAGAAGAGAAGAGAAGAGAATCCTGTGGCAACTAAGCACTATTGAAAGAGAGGTGAGGAGAGGAGAGAGTATAAAGAGAAACAGTAAATGAATAGAAATTGGACTAATATAGTCTCCAATGAGGCGTCCATTATTTATAACATATAATGACTCTGCTGCCCACTACAATCTGAACTGGAAAAAAGTGAAATCAGTGGTTAGTTGAATTGATGAGATTTTTGAAGAATGATTTTGTTGTGATCGCTTAAATAGCTTGATTTCTTTTCAAAGAATTGTACATGATTTCAATAAATCATTGTCACTAAACAACCTAATATACATAAAAATATAAATATCTTTCAAAATGTACTTTGTTTTCTTGTTTGTGTGTGTGTGTGTGTGTGTGAATGCATGTGTGAGTGAGGGAATGTGAGTGAAAGAGTGCATGAAAATATGGAGTAATGATCATAAAGAGTAGTATAAAGTAGAGTTACACAGCAATATAAACAAGTTTTTTGCATTTTACTCATGGGGAAGCCTCAAGTGTCTAATGAACAGGATCATTTACCAAAGTTTTCTAAGTAGATTAAGGATGTGCTGCCATTTTGTACCGCATCCCTTTTGTTAAATAGTGCATATACGATATCCGCATGGCTGTGAAAAACAAAATATTAAATTCAGTCTCTCTGCCAGGAAACATCAACAGTGACGAAGGAACCACCCGACCGGTTCTTGAGGAACATTATATTTAGGTTCTTGCGTAATGGGGCTTTTAACCCAACACAAGGTGAAGCATCCACATTCATATTTAAAGGCAGCCTGTAAAAAATGAATGGACCTCAGCATTTCATCTCTGTAGTTGCTCTGCACAGAACAGCGCAGGACTGAAGTACTGTAAAAAAAACAGCAGCCCTTAAGCTTCTCTGGAAATTGCATCGAGAGCAGCCAGGGATTGGACAGCGTCCATTCCGGGCCAGCTGGCGGAGGGGGATAAGGAACAAACTGGGAATACAAAAGCAATAAGGATGAGGTAAGAGAAGCACAAACACTTCCTGTGAGATGAGTGGAACGAGAGGAAGTGGAAGTGATCTTTGGCCAGGAGGAGCGTCTGTCTGCTGGTGGTTGATAGAAAGTCTATTAGGAGTCCCTGGGACTTTGCAAAAATACACAGGGAATTAAACAGGCCTGTGCCTCATTTACAGGAGAATAACCTGAGTTAGTGGTTGGCGAATCAAAATAGTGATCTTCAATAGCAAGCACGCTGGTTTGGTTAATGTATATTTAAAGTGCATGAAACACAACATATGACATTTCAACTGCTGAACATAGTTTATTATTTTCCATATAACTGTGTGAAAAGAGTGCTGTATCCCTTTTTTATCCACTCAATGTACAAGACTCACTTTTAAGGTTTTCCTTTTCAGTGAGAGAGAGGGTTGGGGAGAGTGCTTATTTCAGCATTGTTTCGCTTCAGCTCGAGGTATAATAGTATAATAATATACAGCAACTATTTATGCTTTTGTTTTTCTGTGTTTGTGTTGCCAGTGTGGGGAAGACTGTGCATTTTTAGTAGTGTTTTAATATGGGTGTGGGGAAGAGATCGAGAGCTAACTCAGATATGAAGGCCTTGGCAATCACCTCCACACTGCACCTCCACACTGCATTTCTTTGAGCAGCACATTAAAAGATAGCTCATTTCAAAATTGGAATAATATACATTTTCCCCGACATCATTAGTCAAAGCCATTTTAATAATGGAGAACTAATTTCACCAGGAAGCCATTTATCCTGGTGTGCACCCTCGGAAAACGTCGCAAAACACTTTTCCTTTTAACGGCTTATCCAGCAAGGCCCCAATTAAGGAGTGTGTTTGAGGCTCCTAGCGGAATTTAAAGCACTGTAGCTGTCAGACAGGGCCGACACAACCCCAGTGACCCCACTTTTGTTTCCTCTCCTGTCTCACATTCCTTACACTTTTATTTCCTCTCCTGTCTCACATACCTTACACTTTTGTTTCCTCTCCTGTCTCACATTCCTTACACTTTTATTTCCTCTCCTGTCTCACATACCTTACACTTTTATTTCCTCTCCTGTCTCACATTCCTTACACGTGCTGTACTTCTTTAAGCTCAAAATGATGCAGCGCAACATCACATGATCACTTACTGTACTTCCTGTCATGCTTCACTGTCCTATCCGAATAAAGGCAAAAAGCCCAAAAAATACTGTCACTGAAAAAGTAATACAAGATGTAATTCATTTTTATGACACCTGCAGTCACCCATACTTTGGTCATTGGATATATTCCATTTTATATTTATATTAAATTAGCCAAAAAGGCAGGCAATCACAATGGGCGCTACCGTTTTTCCCAAAACAATTTCAAGCTATTAGTTCATAAATAAGTCATAGCATGTAAAAATGTGTTTGTTTTTTGCTCTGTTCCAGTAAACACTAAACACCAGTGTCCAGTTTGGGAGATAACGCGTCCGGTCCCACATCACCAGAGCAGCTTTGTGTATCGTGTGGTGTGATCTCTGTAAAAGGGCATTTTTCCTCTCTGTGGACACGAGAGCCGCCGTGCCTGATGGCCTGCGGGCTGATTGCGTTGGGCTGGAGCGTGCGGTGGCGGAGGAGGAGATTCATTAAAAGTGAGAGTGGCGGATGAGTCACCCCTCCCTCCCTCCCTCCCTCCGTGTAATCCAGCACTTAATGGTGCCCCAGAGGGCACAGCTGGGACAGATGAGGACCCGTCATTATGGGCTCGTGATTAGCAGAACATGCTCGCTCTCATGCCATGCGCTAACTCATGGCTCAACTGTGCATGCGTGCGTGTGTGTGTGTGTGTGTGTGTGTGTGTGTGTGTGTGTGTGTGCAATGCCACCATTGTGTATTTGACAGGCAGCCACACAGAGTTACCAGAGGTGAACATACACACACACACAGACACACACAGACACACACACACAGACACAGACACACACACACACACACACACACACCCACACACACACACACACACACACACACACACACACACACACATACATGTGCGTGCACACAGACACACAAGTACACTGACACACAGTCATGGAGCCACAATGTGAGTGGTCAGGCTCAGCATAAACATATTTATTCCTACAGTGACCAGCTGAGCTCCTGTCACAAACTGCTTTCAGACATGCAGTACAGTGAACTCCTGACATGTTCCAGACACTAAACAGGCAGGCTGTATGTGTCAACACAATGTCCGATTTTTTTTTTTTACAGAGAAATAACCTGCGTTTGACACTACCAGCCCCCTATTACTATCCTAAGTCTGGGTGCCGCATGGGTGAGCATAGGTCTGAACATAATACACAGGTGAGCATAGGTCTGAACATAATGCACAGGTGAGCATAGGTCTGAACATAATGCACAGGTGAGCATAGGTCTGAACATAAAGGTTAATGCACGGGTGGATACACACCTCGTGAGAGGATGTGTTGATGGCATTTCCCAAATACGCCTGTGTGGCACAAAACTGTTGTTCCTCTACACAGTTGTTCCTCTACACCTCTGCTTGTCCTCAGCGAAAGCACAGCACTTTTGCCTCATGAAAGATGCTATAAAAAATGTTTTTTTAACGTAAATTAAAAAATATAAAAAAAGGGGAGTGAGAGCCAGAATTTCATATTCACCACAGACAAAATGTGAACCTGTGACACTCAGCACATCATTTTCATTTTCTATCCCCACTATGTACTGTAAATACTTTTCAACAGAAATGCTACCTTATGCACCGGAAGGCTCCAGTCACTCACACACATTAAGGGCATGAGCAGAACACAGTTCAACAAACAGATTACCATCCAGTTATGCCCACCCGCCTGCCTGCCTGTCTGCCTGTCTGCCTGCCTGCCTGTCTATCTATATATAAAGCTTTCCATCTGAAAGTCCAAGTGTGATGCTCATGCTGTCAGCCTTCATTAGCAGTGAAAGAAGAAGCAGGCTTTCCATTCTTTTATGTTGTGACCAATTTCCATGTGCCTGTCATGTCACAAGTGGAAAGTATCAATTACATGGCACCCCAGGTTTTAATCCGGTTTAGAGAGGAACATTCTCTCTCTAACTCTCTCTATCTCTCTCTCTCTCTCAATTCAATTCAATTCAATTCAATTGAGCTTTATTGGCATGACAAAAAATACAATTTGTATTGCCAAAGCATACAGTGTACATGTACGTAGTAGTGTGTGTATTATACTTTTTGTGTGCTTCGCTGATAAAGTGACTCCCTTTGTTTATGGCAAGCATCTATATATCTTGCTGCGACTCTTGCGCTCTTTTGTTCCTCTCCTAATAGTATTCTTAGACTAGATCCTTAAAGTTTTGGAGGTCTGGATGCATTTCTCTGAATTTAGGAAAGAATTGATCTCGTATCTCTTTCCATTGGCAGCATTCAGCCAAGAAGTGAAGCTCTGTTTCTATGGCACGTTGGTTGCAATTGGTGCACAGCCTGTCTTCTCTGGGCAGCCAGGTTTGCTTGTGTCTGCCCTTCTCAATAGCCAGACTGTGATTGCTTAGTCTGTACCTAGTCAAGGTTTTTCTCTGTCTGGTATCTCTCTCTCTCTCTCTCTCTCTCTCGCTCTCTCTTTCTCTCTCTCTCTCTCTCTTTGGTTAGGGACCGACCCTCTGCGTGTCCAAGAGAGGGAGGCTGGGCAATGTATTTAAACAGCATGATTTTAATGATGGGGAAGACTCCTGTTTAAATACCAGCAAGGCTCTCTCACATCTGCATGAAAGAAAAGGATAAAAGCCTTTGCTGTTTCAGTAGAGAGAGAGAGAGAGAGAGAGAGAGAGAGTGAGACTGAGGCTCCTTCCCAGTCATTTGGAGACAGTGGGCGTATGGTCAGTGTCTCTTGACCCCTCCAGTATTTCTCATTATTTTTCCTGCACCGATGTCATAAGGTGACAACAGTGTTAACGCTGATAACAGCCACAGCAGCGAGTTGTCACTGGTTCAGGGGTTTTGGGGGTGAAGGGGGTTCACAGCCTCTGAGATGGAAGAGCCCCCCCCCCCCCCCTCACACACACACACACCTACCCTTGCCAACAATAATGAGCACATTAAGAGATCAGTGATTTCAGCTCTGTCCAGTCTATAGGCTACTGGTATCCGCCTGCGCTACTTGTCTCATTAAGTGGCCAGCGCTCACTTGCAGGCATTGGTAAGGTTCGGCACAGTCACGCCTGTTCATGGACAAGAGGGTGACTCATAAAGGTGACGCTATTTAGCCACAGCAGTTCAGAGCTCTTTACCATACTCTATGTTCACACTGCTGTCTGCTTTTATCATAGGCTACCTTAGCTCATTTTAAATTATGCACAGTAATTGCAGACATCCCAACCTGCAAAAAGTAATTTCAGGGAGGTATCCCTAAACTTTATCCTACTTAGATACTGAAATACAGATGATTGTGTTTCTTCAATAATGTCTAGTCAGTTAACCAAATAAGGGAGGCCTATAGTTAGGAATTGTGATAATAAAATATGTAGATTTTGGAAGTTTGGTCTTTTCATGTAGCCTTGGCAACTAGCCATCTAATATAGACCTAAATAATATACATGAAATGACACTTGTTAAACTCACCTCAACATGTCTTTTGCAATCATTTAACCCGTCATGGGCAATGCACTTTTACAAACAGTGCAGCGTGCAAGTCTGATGTGAAATGGGTCTTAAATGTTCCTTTTTGGGGGGCACTGGCTCTTGTTCCTAGATACACTGAAATTATTAATTAATTACAACTTCTCATACAATATCAAAGTCAGTGACTTGTTCCCTGCTGCTGCTAACAGTGACTTGTTCCCTGCTGCTGCTATAAGTGGGGTCACTACACATTCTGTTACAGTACGTGCTGGCTAGTAACGTGAGGTACAAGGTTGACTGAGAGACTGTGGGGCTTACTAGCCTTCAGCTAACTGTAATTAGCACAGGCATTTTAGCACAGGAAGTGGCCCTTGGAAAATGTCTAATGTGAGAACAATGGTAGTCTTGAGGATGTCTCTGGAGATCCTAGAAGAACTGCGGGTGAAAGGTAACAGATCAGACCTAGCTGTGGGTTATGTGAGATAAAAACAAGGCTTCAGGCTTGTTCCTGTATACTGTAGCTTGTTGTCCTAGAAAAAACAGAGCCAACTTGGATTCATTCCACTTATTATTCTTCACTTCTCCCTGCATCTCTTTGCTCCTTTTGGTATACCACTGATCACTCTCCGGAAGAAATGCATGTTGGGAAGTGAGTGGGGTTAGTGAACAGTTTCCTTGACGTTAACCAATGGAAAGTCATTCTCGGATGACATCATAGATCTGAATGATTCTCCAATCACCTGTCTTGGCGAAAAAATCCCATTGGTCAACATCTCATGCTCTCCTTCAGAGAACCAAGGTTATGTAGATTAACCATACGTTTTGTAGAGCCATCCCCTCGAGTCAAAAGGTTTTAGGGTATGTTCTTAGCAATCAGTACAAATGTTCATGACGGCTAACTCCCTGTGGCTACAGTGCCCAACCCCCCACGCCCAAAGCATCGCCTGAAGGGGTAAGGAATGCTTTGGGTCTGTAGTAGGAGACAGATCTGTAGTTTTGCACCTCAGTGACACCCTGAAGTGCACTTTTGTCAGAGTGTGAACGGCTGAGGGAATGTGAAGTTTCACTTGGAAGAGCTTGGTGAGAGCTATAAGACTGGGCACACAGATTAAGATCTCGCAATGCTTTCCTCTCCCCTGAGTAAAGTATAAAGACAAGGCATTAAGGAGGGAGAGAGAGAAAGAGGAAGGAGGGAGGGATGGAGAGAGAAGAGAGTGTGAAAGGTTGTGGGGGTTGGGAGAGTGTGAAAAGACAGGGAAAGTGACAGGTAGGTTATATGGACAGAGGGAGAAAAATATAGATGCATCATAAGTCATACATAGCATGCTGAGGGAGAGAGATAAGAGTACATCAGTGAACTTTGTGGCCATCACAAGGTCTAAAGCTACTCCATGCTAAGGGATAAATACATTTACACACATCATGGCAGATGGCAGTTGATTTAGCAATACTGTAGGCCTATATTATATAAACCCTGTCTAATACTGCTGGGATAATTATGTTATCAACAACTTTTGTCAGATATCCTTCTGATAGAGGACAACAACAACAACAACAACCCCGCTGCATGGGTTACCAGTGTGACTGAGCAGCTCCAGGCTTAAAATCGGACAATTTGCAATAGACTATACCTCAGATTGGGTGGTGGACATGCTAGTGTCATATGGTGGAGACTAGGAACCATAGGTAGGGAAGTAGTTGAGTGACGGACTAGCTGGCGCTCATGTAAACAAATCAGCTGTAGCTTATCAGCTGATGACTGATTACTAATTGCACTGAGTTATGGGATTACACTTGATTGGTAGGAAGGGGGCGAGAGGTATGTTGATAAGCCAGGGTGAAGATGCCTGTGGAGAGTTGGTGCCTTGTCTCTGGCTTGTCTTTGTGTGTTGCAGTGTTGGAGTGGTGGATCGCTAAAGGACCGGCGGACGGCCTATGTCGTCAGCTAAACAAGCAGTTTAAACGCAGAACGGCATCTGGTGGAGCCCGGAGAAGGGGAGCAGACTGCGTGATCTGGACCGCCACTGGCCACGATGACGCTGGGGACAACATTGGAATAACGCTCAATGACGACGGACAGGCTGCCGGACCAGTGATCAGTGTGGAATTACACCTCCCTTACGCAACTGCCTTGGGGGGAGAGAAGTGTGGAGCTTTCCCCCCATGTTGAGCTAAGTGGCCTTTCCCTTCCGTTTAGCGTTATTCGTACTGTAGTTTGAGTGCGGGTTTGCTTGTGCAGGATTGGGGGGGGGGGGGGGTAGGGTAACGTAGTGAGCAGAGCATTGGCGCTGACGTGGGTAGCAGGTGGAGTACAACTAGCGGGGGCTCCTTAATATATATTTATTTTGGTATGGGGATTTATTGTATTAAAGGGTTGTGAGCCTCTCAAATTCCTGTAGTGCCACCTGGTGTTCGTGTGGAGGGTTAAACTTCCCCAAGTGCTGTATGACAGAAGTGTGTGTGTGTGTGTGTGTGTGTGTGTGTGTGTGTGTGTGTGTGTATGTGTGTGTGTTTGTCAGGTGTTCCAGCTTAGGCCTCCGGTAGAAAGGAACGGACTGGACTCTTCATGGTCGACAGTGGATTAGGAGAGTGGAGGGCCAAAGAATTGACATTGGACTTTTTTTTAATTATATTATCTATGAATATCAATGAACAGTAAAATAAAGACTTGTATTTTTGTACCTATTTCTCTGAGTCTGTGTGTGGGTGCAGGGGAGTGCTTCATTACAGCCAAAATTTAAGGATAAACTAATTGTTGGAAACTAAGTTCACATAACCACGACTACTGAACCTGTGACATTAAATTGGCGTAGCAGGCAGGACTTTTGATCTGTGTGAAGCACCCTTTTTTACAGCCATGTCAGAATCTGAAGAAACTGGAGCGCCGACCGGTATCGGGCGACAGGGTAGAAACACAGGACCCGTAGATGCAGCTCAGCAAGGTAATGTGATTGGTATGTCCCCCTACTTCATTGGCTCCCCATGGGTACCGAGATTTAGAGGTGTAGATTCTGAGTTGTCCTATGGAGAATGGAAAGCTCAAATTAAGTTTATGTTGGCATCAATGTCAGCATGGTCAAGTCTACAACAGAGTGATTTTGTGATTGGGGCTTTGGACGGGGAGGCTAGGAGGGAAGTAGTCATTCTCACTGAAGACGAGCGGTCTACTCCAAGAGACATTTTTAAGTATCTTAATGGGTTATATGGGGATAATACACCCTTAGCGCTGTTACGTGGTATGTTCTTTGATTGTAGGCAACGCCCCGGGGAAACCGTGCGAGCCTTTTCCCTCCGGTGTCGAGAGCTTTTCCAGCGGCTGAAAGACAGAGACCCAGATGTTTTCCAGGAGACGGGGCTAGTTCTAAGAGACCAGTTCATCATGGGCCTGCAAGATGCCGAACTCAGACGAGAATTGAATCGGATGATTCGTAGGAGGGAGGTAACGACATTCGAACAGGCCCGCGAGGAAGCCCTCCAGGTGGAGGGTGATAAACAGACTAACATCTGGCAACCGCCAACATGTGCAGCAGTGCGGGGTGGAGAACCACACTTTAGGGCTAGGCCCCAGGGCGATTGGAAAACAGAGCTGAAGACCGAATTGCTATCAGAGATGCGTCTACAGATGAAAGAAATGCAACAAGCCCTGTTGGAAGAACTACAACCCATTTGTAGCCGCTCCGAGGAACAGGTAGCACCATCGAATCGCCATCCGCATGTCTTCCCAGCACAGCCCAAAGAGTCTCAGGTAACCCACAGTAGGCCACGCTCACAGGGGCAGCAGGGAGGGGCCTGGCACACACGTCCTAGATTTCAGTGGGATGAACAAGGGAGACCCATTTGTACCCAATGTCATTTGAGTGGGCACATTGCCCGATTCTGCCCCAGAGAAGAGAATTTAAACTAGATTCTCCGGCCACTAGGGGGCAGGTGTCTGGAGTCTCTGGTATAGGCCCAATAAGCCCCCAGCTAAGTCAAGTGGTTGGCCCATGCCCACGAGTGGACATTGACATAGAAGGTGTGACTGTGAAGTGCTTACTGGACACTGGCTCTCAGGTAACCCTTCTCCCAGAGAGCATTTATAACAGCCTCCCCAGTAGAAAAAATGGACAATTTACAGATGCTTCTTGGCTGGCACTGCGGGCAGTTAATGGGCTAGAAATACCCTATCTGGGTTATGCGATCATGGACATAAAAATTGGGGAATTAGAGTTGCCTCAGCGTGGGGTCGTTGTGGTAAAAGACAGAGTAACCAACAATGTGAACCAATATTGGGCATGAATATTATTGAGGGTTGCTGGAAGGAACTGTTTAACAACCCAAATGCTAAATTGTCTTTTCTGTCCACACAAGAGAAGCTGAACTCCAGAATGGCCTGGGAAGGGGCCCTCCAAGTGTGTGATCGGGTGGCTGTAACCCAAAAAGACATCACTGGTTTTGCCCGCTTGGGTTCTCGGCGTCCAGTTATGGTTCCCCCGAGGTCTCAGATTCATGTGATGGCAAGAGTTTCAGCAATGTTTTCCCATCAAACAATGTGCTTAGCTGAACCCCTCAGCCAACAGGAATCCGTGACCGTGACCCGTAGTGTGGGGACAGTGCGACAAGGTAGGATCCCTCTGCGTGTGCATAACTTGAACTCTTTTCCAGTTACATTACAGAAATATCAGCGGCTGGCAGCCGTGACGTCTGTTTCTCCGGAGGATGTGAGGGGTAATGGCCACCTGGCCTTGGAGGAAGTGAGCCCAGGAGTAGTGGAAGTTCGCATTGGACATGTGAGTACTCTTGATCCCTTACCGCTACACGCGGCTGTGCACTCTTTGGTCCAGCAGGGTGTTGAGCTGACCCCTCAGCAGCGAGGACAGGTGGAGAGAACTCTGCAACAATGGCAAGACGTGTTTTCCTTAAGTGAGGATGATCATGGGCATACGAGCGTGGTCTGTCATTCCATTCCAACTGGAGATGCAGCACCTATTCGTGAGCGATATCGCCCAGTCCCACCCACACTGTATAAGGAGATGCAGGCCCTGCTTAAAGGTATGTTTGATACAGGGGTGATGAGGGAAAGCAGTAGTCCGTGGGCAGCCCCGGTGGTTTTGGTCCAAAAGAAGGGGGGTGGTCTCCGTTTTTGCGTAGACTACCGTAAACTGAACTCTGTAACTCACAAAGACGCTTACCCGCTCCCACGAATCGAAGAGGCTCTGACTAATTTAAAGAAATCACAATGGTACTCAACATTGGACTTGGCCTCTGGATATTGGCAAGTAGAAGTCGATGAGCAGGATAAAGAGAAAACCGCATTTGCCACACCTATGGGCCTCTATGAATTCCAGCGAATGCCTTTCGGATTATGTAACGGGCCTGCCACGTTCCAAAGACTGATGCAGCGATGTTTGGGTGATCTGAATTTAGATACTGTCTTAGTGTATTTGGATGATGTGAATCTTTTCTCCTAGCTTTGAAAGCCATATACAGCATCTAGAAGAGGTATTTCATAAGATGAGGTCCTTTGGATTAAAATTGAAACCTGAAAAATGTACACTCTTCCAAAAGCAGGTTAGGTTCCTTGGACACCTGGTGGATTCAGAGGGAGTTCGGCCAGATCCAGAAAAGACATCCGCAGTGCAAAACTGGAAAATTCCATCAACTGTCCATGAGGTGCGATCTTTTCTAGGATTCGTCGGATATTACCGACGGTTCATCGGTGGATTTTCGAAGATAGCCCGGCCTCTGAATGCACTCTTGCAAAATACAGCTAAGCACGGGAAGAAAAAGAGCATTCCAGTGGAATGGACCCCAGAGTGTCAAACTGCTTTCAGCACCTTAAAACAGGAACTAACCCAGGCTCCAGTGTTGGCATTCGCAGACTTTTCCCTACCCTTCAGGTTATATACCGACGCAAGCTTGGGGGGGCTTGGTGCAGTGTTATCCCAGTTACAGCAGGGCAGAGAACATGTTATTGCCTATGCAAGTCGTAGTTTGCATCCCGCGGAAAAGAACGACTCTTATTATAGTGCCTTTTAAATTGGAATTGTTAGCAATGAAATGGGCCATTACAGAAAAATTTAGAGATTTCTTGTGGGGTGCTAAATTTACTGTTTTCACAGATCACCGGCCGCTACTCCATTTGAAAACTGCGAGACTAGGAGCCGTTGAGCAGCGGTGGATGTCGCAAATGGAAAATTACAATTTTGATCTGAGGTACCAGCCTGGGGGGGAAAATACTAACGCGGATGTTTTATCACGACAGGGAGGAGTGTCTAAGGAAGCCGCAGTGCGTGTGGTTACTTATCGCCCATCTAACAGCAGGATTCCCTCTTATGCTCAAGAGCAGGAATTACAGGACCAACAGTGGAGCTGGAACCCTCAAAAATGGACTAACGTCCAGGATAAAGACTCCAACCTGGTTCGTGTAAAACAGCTCCTAATGGCAGGTAACCGGTTGTCTGGACAAGCCTGTAAGCAGGAGCCTGTCGACGTTCGTGAATTGTTACAGCAGTGGCCACGGTTGGGTTTGTACGAAGGGGTCCTTGTCCGTAGAGTACAGGATTCTAATACCAGAGAGACTTTTCACCAGATTGTGCTTCCTCCTTCTGAAAGACAGTCCATGTGGGAGGCTCTGCATATTAGCGCTGGCCACCTTGGGACAGAGAGGACTCTGTCTGCCCTTCGGAGGAGGTTCTATTGGCCTCGAATGGCCAGATGTAGTCAAGACTGGGTGGCAGCATGTGAGCGCTGCTCGCTGAGGAAGGCTCGTACGGAGGGAAAGGCTCCACTGGTCCCCATTGTCACCTCGGCCCCTCTTGAAGTAGTAGGTATGGATTTCTTGACTCTGAGTAGACCTGCAGACACTTATAAATATTTGTTGGTAGTAACTGACCTATTTTCCAGGTTTGCGTGGGTGATTCCTACTAAAGATCAAACCGCCAACACCGTAGCGCATTCCCTTTGGCATTGCATTATCCAGCCTTTCAGTTGCCCACAGAGATTTCTGTCAGATCAGGGTGCAAGCTTTGAGTCCAGATTGATTAAGGAGTTATGCTGTTATTATGGTTGTGTCAAGAGTAGGACGAGCTCATATCATCCACAAGGCAATGGCACTTGTGAGCGATTTAATCAAACCTTGTTAAACCTACTGGGCACTTTAGAGAGGGATAAACGGGATCATTGGGTTGAGTCACTGCCGGAGTTGGTGAAGGCCTATAACACCACTGTTCATGCCTCAACAGGGTTGCCTCCTCACTATGTGATGTTTGGGACGCATGCTCGGTTACCTGTTGATTTAATAAAAGGTACATGGGTTAATCAGGAGCCAGTGAGTGAGGATTGGGTGCAACGGCACCATCAGAGATTAGTAGGTGCATACAAAAAAGTCTCTGAGCATGCTGCTCAAGCTGCTGCACGTCAAAAGAAGTGTCAGAAAGGGGTGCGGACTTGCCCTTTGGTCCCGGGGGAACGAGTTTTAATAAGGACTTTTAGACGAGGGGATTGGGGCAAATTGGCAGACCGATGGGAATCAGTGCCACAGGTAGTAGTGCAACAGCTGCCCTCAGGAATTCCAGTTTACAAGGTAAAACCAGAAGGGAGGGAAGGGCCCATCCGAACGATCCATCGGAACCGCCTGAGACCATGTCTCTTTCAACCAAAGCCATCCCCTGTGGCTGTAACCTCCCCAGTGCCGGTACCCAGTCCAGAAGAGCAGTGGCCACTGTGGGCCATACAGACAACGCAGCCATCTGGGGTGGGTCAGCCTTTGATTCTAGATCAGCACGCACAGTATGAAGGCGATCAGGAGGGTGTCTCTGGGGGGCACAGCGCAGAGAGTGGGGAGGGAGTGCGTAGGTCACAGAGAGCTAACCGTGGAAAGCCGCCGGTGAGGTATAGATAGAGGGTTGGAATAGGGTTTGGGATGGGGTCACAGGGACGTGACCATGATTTAGATGGGAGGGGTAATGTCATATGGTGGAGACTAGGAACCATAGGTAGGGAAGTAGTTGAGTGACGGACTAGCTGGCGCTCATGTAAACAAATCAGCTGTAGCTTATCAGCTGATGACTGATTACTAATTGCACTGAGTTATGGGATTACACTTGATTGGTAGGAAGGGGGCGAGAGGTATGTTGATAAGCCAGGGTGAAGATGCCTGTGGAGAGTTGGTGCCTTGTCTCTGGCTTGTCTTTGTGTGTTGCAGTGTTGGAGTGGTGGATCGCTAAAGGACCGGCGGACGGCCTATGTCGTCAGCTAAACAAGCAGTTTAAACGCAGAACGGCATCTGGTGGAGCCCGGAGAAGGGGAGCAGACTGCGTGATCTGGACCGCCACTGGCCACGACGACGCTGGGGAGAACATTGGAATAACGCTCAATGACGACGGACAGGCTGCCGGACCAGTGATCAGTGTGGAATTACACCTCCCTTACGCAACTGCCTTGGGGGGAGAGAAGTGTGGAGCTTTCCCCCCATGTTGAGCTAAGTGGCCTTTCCCTTCCGTTTAGCGTTATTCGTAGTTTGAGTGCGGGTTTGCTTGTGCAGGATTGGGGGGGGGGTAGGGTAACGTAGTGAGCAGAGCATTGGCGCTGACGTGGGTAGCAGGTGGAGTACAACTAGCGGGGGCTCCTTAATATATATTTATTTGGGTATGGGGATTTATTGTATTAAAGGGTTGTGAGCCTCTCAAATTCCTGTAGTGCCACCCGGTGTTCGTGTGGAGGGTTAAACTTCCCCAAGTGCTGTATGACAGAAGTGTGTGTGTTTGTCAGGTGTTCCAGCTTAGGCCTCCGGTAGAAAGGAACGGACTGGACTCTTCATGGTCGACAGTGGATTAGGAGAGTGGAGGGCCAAAGAATTGACATTGGACTTTTTTTAAATTATATTATCTATGAATATCAATGAACAGTAAAATAAAGACTTGTATTTTTGTACCTATTTCTCTGAGTCTGTGTGTGGGTGCAGGGGAGTGCTTCATTACAGCCAAAATTTAAGGATAAACTAATTGTTGGAAACTAAGTTCACATAACCACGACTACTGAACCTGTGACATTAGCATGCTAGGCTAAAACCCATGTTTCTTATACCAAGCAGACTGTGCGAGTTTGACATGATTTTACCCCCAGATCAATTGGATCCAACAAGCTTTTGAATCAAGAAAAATTCTTATGAGATTTGTTGTGGTGTTTGAGCAGACTCACAACACCCTCACAACACCCCGGTCCAATCAGATTGCCGACATTTTTGTCTGTCGTCTTGCAGTGTGAGCAGTTGATTTTCAAGTCAAGTCGGCTTTATTGTCAATTTCTTTACATGCACTGGTCATACAAAGAATTTGAAATTTCGTTTCTTACTTTCCCATGCAGACATGGACATACTTTAAATAGAGACAGACATACTTTAGACATAGACATAGCCATAGACAATAAAAAAAAAAAAATATACAGACATACCACATACAGACATTAAAGTGCGAGACTGAAATATAGAACATATATCAAAATATAGAACATATATCAAAAAATAGAGGTAGTTGTGGTGTATATTTACATAGTCCTAGCGTAACCTTCTAGTAGCAGCAGAATTGTGGCAGAGTGATAAATAACATTGATAACATTTACATGAAGTTTAAACTTGTGCTTGTGTGTGCTGTATATTTACACTGATATGCAGTCATTTCAAGTACATCAGGCTTGATATGAAGCAGCAACACGTTAGGCTGCGCAGTCACAGTGCAGTTCCACAGGGCGGTCCTGGGGGGGTGTTAGGGTAGACAGATCCTAGGTTCCTAGGTTCCTGGCTGGCTGCTGGGTGGGGGCTGTCAGTGATGGGAGAGTGGGTAGAGTGTACAGTGTACAGTTGAGTAGAGTGTACAGTTGTACAGTGTCCCATTGAAATGTGTAGTCCAGGGGTCTCCAACAGATAGCTTGCGAGCTACCAGCAGCTCCCCACATGGTTTAGAGTATACTGCTCTAAAAGATAACAGTCTGGTACACAGATGAAGCTTATTCAACTGTTATGCATAGATATCAGCAATGTGATACATGCCACTATGATAGGGTGACCAGACGTCCTCTTTTGCCCGGACATGTCCTCTTGTGTGTCCGGGCGTTCTGTTCTCCCCGGAAAGTCGTCCGGGACTTTGCTATTCTAGCCTCAAATATGTTTACAGCGAATTTGCATTGCGCTCTTTCATTCATGGATATATATACGTCTTTCATTCACATACTAGTCACGGCCTCCCCCTACAGTTCGCTTTGCATTGAGTGGAAAGTGTAGGGTGTTGAGCCTGACCTTAGCTACCGACCGTCATTGGTCGATAGTAATCTCAAACATTTAATTGGTCAGTCAGTCACCTCAATAGCGCAAACTTCCTTGTTTAGTGTAAGTTCACTGACGAATTAAAACGTAAATTTCTTTTTTTTTGTATCGGTCGATACCAACATGATGAAGCTGAGTGCCGGACCTGCAAAGCATGCACTTACGCGTCGGTCGCAAATAAAGGTGCCAACGACCTACAGGTAGGCTACACAATGTTCAGCAAAGCATCGAACGGCAGCGAGGGGTGAGAGCTCATCAGCTAAAGTGACAGAGTTTTTCGACCTTAACATTACGTCTCCAAAATCATTTTGATGGCACATAACCTCATAACCATAGACTGTAGAAAATATAACATGACGAACGGCACTTCTGGCACTTCTGCCATCATTTTGATGGCACATAGCCTCATAACCATAGACTGTAGAAAATATAACATGACGAACGGCACTTCTGCCATTGTCTGAGCTAGGCTATTTATTTAGCTGAACCTTTAAACTGCCTTTAAGGAATAGCCTGCACACTGACAACAGCAGATGTCAATAATCCTCTATCTACTGCAGCCTATATTCAGGTGAATTAAATATGTTGGCATAACATGAGGGATAGATGTAGGCCTATTTCTTTACAAAAGAAATATCTAATAATAATGGATTGAAACGAGGCTTAATAATAGACCAGACATAATTGAATAGATATAAGAAAATGGACAACATATCCACATCAGTCACCATCTACACAACTCTTTTCACAGGTCAGGACTATTAAGAATTTAGAGATAGGCTATGCAACATTAAAGATGGGTCGCCATCCAAATGTATCTTGCGAGTGTAGAGCTCAACAGCCCCGCTGTTATTGTAATTATTGTTTTTGCACATTTAAAAGTCCACCAGCGCACCAGCGTCAACGCCCGCGCCCAGACAAGCCTCTCCAGCGCCCGCGCCCAGACAAGCCTCTCCAGCGCCCGCGCCCACACAAGCTTCTCCAGCATCAACGCCCAGACAAGCCTCTCAAGCGACCACGCCCAGACAAGCCTCTCCAGCGTCAACGCCCGCGCCCACACAAGCCTCTCCAGCGTCAACGCCCGCGCTCAGACAAGCCTCTCCAGCGTCAACGCCCGCGCTCAGACAAGCCTCTCCAGCGTCAACGCCCGCGCCCACACAAGCCTCTCCAGCGCCCGTGCCCAGACAAGCCTCTCCACTGCCCGTGCCCAGACAAGCCTCTCCAGCGTCAATGCCCAGACAAGCCTCTCCAGCGTCAACGCCAAGACAAGCTGCTGGGAATGGATTAGCTTTGTTTTGTTCAACATATCTCTGAGTGAATTTAATATAGACTGTTTTTATCTCCCTCTCTCTCTCTCTCTTTCCCTCTTTCTCTCTCCCTCACTCTCTCCCTCTCTCTGTACTCCCCACTGTCTCACCCCCCCATCTCCATACCTCTTTCACTTTTCTCAGGGGCTTTCCTGTCTGAATGGGAAAGTGAATGGAGCACCAACGTGCAAAATTCAGATAAGGATTTTTTTTTTTTTGGGGGGGGGGGGGGGGGGGTGGGGCACAAAAAAATTACAACAGAAGGCAGGAAGACAGGGCTGCTGATATTGAGAAGGTCTCATGGTCTGAAGTGAACTCTACAGTAATAAACCGTGATACCAACATTGTATCTCCACTCTAAGGTCTTATTGTAAATGAAGAGTTATGTTCCAAAACGATATATCTCCATTTTTCAGGCTATTTAATTGTGTATTTCAGATAATATCAATCAAATTGCAGTTGTGGTGTTTTGGTTGAGTAAAGATAAATAACAATACCCAATTACAGTTCTACTGAAATTACTTGGAAAAACAACATGTAAAAAAAAAATATTTTAGCAAAATTCATTAAAATGGCGGACATAGCGTTTTGCAACCAAACTCTTCAAATACTTCATAGTCACCTTACAGTTTCCCCCCCTCCATTTTAAATATTTTCTTTCTGATTGTTAATACTTGATTCAGTAGCTTCATAGCTTCAAGGCAAACTAAATATTTACGTTTTAAAGGTTATACATTTTTGATTTGATTTGATTTCAAACCCTTGTCATGAGCGCACTCTGTACCCAATACCTGATGATGATTTGCATTTTGTCACAGGATATATTTTTGTTTCTGCACACAAGTCATTTATAGTGACGACATCCAGTGCAGTCTGTGTGTTATTTCCTCATTTCTGCATAGTTTGTGGTTTCAAATAAAAATAAAAATATAGTATTGACTTCTCTATATGCTGTGCAGTCAGACATGAACATGAAGGTATTTGAGGCTGGGCATTCTTGTTAGATGTTCAGAGAGATAGACCTCCACCCGCTTGTCTCAGGTAAAGTTGCGTTACTCTCCCATACATTCAGTGTGGCTCTCTCTCTCCACGATGCAATCTCTCAGTTGGTGTTTTAGAAGTCCAAGTCTCTCTCGAGTACCGTCATTTTCAGCTGCCCTCGGGCGACGGAGGAACACCAGTGTGTATTATGCATACCAATCGACAAGCCAAGACTTCAAAAAATCAAATGTTAGCGGCAAGTTTCCATGGTGCATGGGCAGAATAATTCCAAGTGTCGGTAAAGAGCAGTGAAATAGCTACTCTGAAAATGCTTTGATAACTTTGACACTGTGTGTGTGTTTGTGAGCGAGAGAGAGAAAGTGTGTGTGTGTCAAAGCTTAAGGTGTGTGGGTAAGTGAATGTGCTTCAATATAACTTTTTTCAGGGTCAAAACTCAACTTGTTCAACCATTGGCTTTTCTGACATGGACAATGTGAGCAAGACAGAGAGAAAATGATGGAGATAAAAAAGCCTGTGAGAGGCAGAGGGAGAGACAGGGATTTATTGAGGGGATGTGGAGCAATGACTGAAAGAGAGTGTGAAAGAGAGATTTGAGATTTTAAACTACTTATTCCAGTTTTAAACATACTTTATTCCAGTTTTACAAAACCAAAAACAGGTCAATCAATTACTCTTTGTCATTACAAAGTAGAGATATGAAAAAGATAATAAAACCATTTTTATAAAAGATGGCTAAAATGCAATTCATTTTCAATCACAGTGCAAAGTGCTTGTTTGGTACGCCACACCTCCAAAGGTTTCCAGATTTTGCATTAACTTATAAAACCGGAAGTCAACCAAAACTCTGGCTTTAACCAGGGCAGGAAACAGAACAACAACATTAGTTCCTGGTAGGTTCTCCACCTTATTCCTCCTTGTGATATACTGTAAATAGCCATTTTGGCTTGCCCCAGTATAAAATTCAGAAGTTTGCATACATTTTGTCTTTTTTTGACATATTTAAAACCAAGGAAAAACATCTCTGTGGAGAACTCTTCACTGAAAGCACAAAATAAACCTTGTAGCATGCAAAACAAAGGTTTTAACCTTAAACAAAGTGAAAAAGCATGAAAGACAGTTTCCCTTTGATAGCAGAAAGAACATTCCTGACTAGCATTTGTGTTTATCACTGAAACAAAAGCATTGACAGCAACTGCTCCATGAAGAATTTGTCAAAAGTAGAACACTTGCTGTATTGTTATGACTCATTGATCCAAATGGTTTGCTGTTTATTTTGTGTGCGGTGTATATTTAGTGATTCATTGGGTTTGGGTGTATACTGTGTGCAGTGAAGTTTGCTGTGTTTATGTCAATACTATTTGCTGTGGATTGTTGTGACACTGTGTGCTTGAACTATGGGTCCGTGATTGCATAGCGATCAGCTGATTATTACAGCCAGCTGACTACCCCCTCTGCGTAGCGCTTACTGCACGTGAGACTTGTTTGACTGCTAATTGATGACCAGGTGGGCACGTGACATGAGAGTTTGATCAGACACACGGAGGGAGGAGGACAAAAAGAAACACACAGGCAGCACGCGAGAGGGAGAAGAGAGCTGGAGTGGGGTGCCGCGTTTGGAGAACTGGACCTGAGGCCTGATTCCACGCATTTTAAAGCTAAGTAAAGGAAAGTCCGTCTGCCGATAGCGAAGTGAGAGTGGGATATGAGTTATCTGCTTGCGACTTAGGAGCTCTCCCTCTCTTCTAGTGTGTGGCTGTAACCTGCGCAGTGAGCCTGCCTGCAACCGCAAGACAACGTGACACCGACGGCCGGATGAGTTTGGTTCAACACTCACTAAAAGCTAAGTAAAGGAAAGTTGGTTTACCTGCGTGCGTGTGTGTACATAATAATTGTCTACTGGGGTGCGACGGAGACTGAGAGCCTCTTTTTGTTGTCCTTAGAGTGTCAGAGTGACTGGGGCCTGCTTGTAAAAGTAAAACGACGTGGCGCCGGCTGTCATATGTGGAGTTTCACCCTACGTTCGCTATTGACTGTTTCGGAATGACTGGAGCCTGCCTGCAATAACCTGCCTGCCGAACTAAACGGACTTGACACCATATGCCTAATTTCCCTATTGAACTCTGGGAGTTTTATCTTTAGCCCTGTGCCATTGGACTGAATGTTTTATGGACTCTTTTGTGATATAATGTGCATATTTTATGGGGTGTGTGTTGTGTACATTTAATAAAGTGTTAAACGGTCTTTCCATTCTCCAACAGTGGAATCTCTTTTTATGCTGGTAGCACGAACCTCACCGTTTGTGTGACAAATTCTCCACTGTAAGTCACCCACTCTCTTAGCCAATGGTGGTTTGTACAGTGCTCTCCATTCAGGCCTCACCCCACTATTCAGTTTGAGAGCAGCGCTCCAGGGTGTGTCAGCCCTGCTCTCTAAACCTTTCCTATTAAACACCTTTACACAGGCATGGTACAGCTGTTTCCCCGTGACCATATCCAGCAACATAGTGTTTGGGCTCCTAGATGTTAAAAGTGGACCTGTACACCCATCCAAATTGGGTGAAATTACCAGCCTAGGAAAAGGGTCCAGTTGGTCAGGACGACACACCCCTGAACAATAGTCCACAAGTAGCGTAGTTTCATCCAAGGTGCAGGCAGCACGCCATTTTTCCAGGAGCTGCGACACAACCCGAAGTGACCTCAGTCCCATGGAATCAGCAAGCCCCCTCCTATTCCCAAAGTGTGGCCCTGTCCGGTCAACTACATCTTTCAAAGTGACGATCTTGGCACCACATAGCATCTTCTGAAGCGAAGGGAAATTGGCTGAGGAGATATCCAGACGTGCACCTCCAACCACAGGCTCTCTCAGGAGCCAATATAAGGAGACTGCAGGACCAAACCTTTTGACATTAAACAAAGCCCAAACTTTCAAGCAACTACGATAAAATGGTGGCAGATTTGAAAACACCATTGCATCTGGTCTCATCAAAAACAAGGATTTGTCCAACCCCAAATTCCCACCCATTTTCAGTATTGCACAGCTCAAACACCTCCATGCAACATTTGTAGGCCCTGTCAAGAGCCTTTTTACAAACTGCAGTCTAAAAGCTGCAGTCCTACTATGCAAGTGTATGAGGCCCTGCCCCCCCTCATCCTTAGGCAAAAACAGAACAGATTGAGGTACCCAATGCAGTCTATGCCAGAAGGACGATGCTACCAGATTGTTAATGATAAGTACCCGCCCCCTGTATGACATTTTTGACAATAGCCACTTCCATTTTTCAAGCCTTCCATCAACCCGCTCAACTGCCCCCTCCCAATTCTTCTCCATAATTGTATCATTCCCCAGAAAAACACCCAAATACTTGAAACCATCTTTCCTCCAGTTCAAATTATCTGGGAGACTGGGCACTCCCTCCACCCATTGACCCAGCAATAGAGCCTCACTTTTTGACCAATTAACTTTGGCCGACGAGAGTAACTCAAACTCCTTAAGAATGTCAACAACCATCTCTATATCCCTCCCCCCACTAATAAGAAGAACTATGTCATCAGCATAGGCTGACAACCGAAGAGGTACATTACATCCAGGCACAGACACACCCTTCAAAGTTAGTCTTATTTGCTGCAAAAGAGGCTCTATTGCTAAAGAGTATAGCATACCAGACAAAGGGCAGCCTTGCCTTACCCCTCTGCCAACTTTAAAAGGAGCACCTAAACCACCATTGACTTTGAACACTCTCCACACCATTGTACAGAACCCTGACCTTCTGAATGAGAAGGTCTAAAGAGACCAAACCCACATCAAGCCCCAAAATTTTAGCCATGTCTATGACATCACGGACTAAAGAAACATTATCAAAAATGGATCTACTGGGAATACAGTATGTTTGGTCCGGATGGATGACCTGATCTATCACCCTACATAATCTGTTAGCCAGTGCTTTGGACAACAATTTATAGTCACTACACAGGAGCGACACGGGTCTTCAGCACTTTATATCAGTGAGATCACCCTTTTTAGGTAGAAGCGTGAGGACTGCCCTACGACAGCTCACGGGCAGAAGTCCTTTAGCAAGACTGTCGTTAAGCACTGCAAGCAAATCCTCCCCCACCTCAGACCAAAAAGACTTATAAAAGTCTATGGGGATTCCATCCAGGCCAGGGGCCTTGCCACACTCCATACCTTGAAGGGCCCTCTCCAGTTCCTCCAACGTCAGAGCGGAATCAAGTTCAGCCAAGGATTCCACTGAAACCTGAGGCAATCCCCAAAAAAAACACACTGTCAGCCTGTACACCGCTTCCGTCCTTACCCAAAAGTGTATTTAACTTAGTGAGGAACTTGGTTAAACGGTAGATCTCAGGGTTAGAAAAAAGCCCGTCAGAAATTAACTGCTTTGTTCTGGCCATGAATTGTTGAAGCTGTCGATCTGAACATTTCTAACATGCTTTGTTTCTTTCAGAAATGTTTTAATGTCCTGCACAGTGTATTCTTGAGTAGGGTAACCACTCATGTGCAAACTACACTCCACACTACAGTCAGAATCACTTTCTACCGAAGCGGGTTTATTTTGGCCTCGCGCATGTTTCTTTTTTGCTTTCACGGTCTCATCACTTTGTGTTCGCTTTTGACCTTTTTGGGGCATTTTAAAAACAGGTTCAACCTCAGCTTCCATTTGAGAACCTTCGTCCTCTGAATCAATCCCATCTGTCAGATCATCATCTTCCCCTGCTACGCTATTCTGGGAAAAATTTACACTTTCGGGTTCAGCCTGGGCTGCATCCTCCCCTGCTGGCTCTGCAAGGGTAGGCCCACATGGGAGGCTCACCTCGGCTGAGAAAAATGTTCCTCCCCTCCCTCTGCCTGAACACCACTAGCTTCTGCACCCTCTCCATTGGGAACATTAATACTGGGGGGCTGTTCATTATTGGATTCACCCTCGCCTTCAGCGGGAGTGCCTGTACCGTTTGGGCAAGCCTGCACTAGGTGGCCAACCTGGCCGCACCCGAAGCACTTCATTTGTCAGGAGGACACATACACCAAATAATGAAAACCCTCTACGGGCACATTCAGAGTAAAATCTATATCCTTATTATCCTTTAATATCATATGCACCTGACGTCTGAACGACACAATATGCTTAAGGAGTGGATTGCTACTTGAAATCGCTATCTTCCTTATCGGTGATACTAATTTGCCATGATGGGAAAGAGATTCAATTAGGATTTCATCTTTAATAAAGGGCGGAATGTTGGAAATAAATACTTTTTTAGAGGGTGATGATAAAGGTAGCACTGGGGTGAAAACACCATCAATTACTACTCCCCTTTCAATCACATCATTTGCCAACTCTACCGTCTCGAGAAACAAAACAACAGCCCTGTTCATACGAGCCGCGGAGAGGATTTTGTCGTGACCGACCATCTCACCAACAGCCAAGCTACATTCTTCAACGCTGGCATTAGCTGTTATTTTAATGGCATGTCGCCGTGTTAAGGACCCAAACACTCCTGTACCTAAGGCCGCCATGCTCCCAGGTGGGGGCAGACGCCTCGGTATAAGTAGCAAACGGAGCGAACTACTCACAGCAACCCACCCAACCTAAACCTTAAACCCAAAACAAACCACCCAAACAAAGAAAAAAATATAAAAGTAAGTAAAGGTAGAGAAAGCAGTGAAAAAAGGCACAGCGGCCACACTCACGCGTCTCACTCCGCCCACTCGCTCGCACATGCGCTCAGAGAGAGAGAGAGAGAGAGAGAGAAAGAGAGAGAAAGTTTGATAGAGATAAAAAGGCCTGTAAGAGGCAGAAGGAGAGACTTTAGGGGATGTGGGGAATGATGGATGGAAGGATATAGAGTGATAGAAGAAGAGAGAGAGAGAGAGAGAGAGAGAGAAAGAGCTGACTGGAGTAGAAGAAGAGTGAATAAGAGAGGGGACAAGAGATGGAGGGAAGAGTGAGTGAGTGAGTGTGTGTGCGTGTGCAGGTGTGTAAGTGTGTGTGTGTGTGTGCGTGTGCAGGTGTGTAAGTGTGTGTGTGTGTGCAGGTGTGTAAGTATGTGTGTGCGTGTGCAGGTGTGTAAGTGTGTGTGTGTGCGTGTGCAGGCGTGTAAGTGTGTGTGCGCATGTGCGTGTGCAGGTGTGTAAGTGTGTGTATGTGTGTGTGTGCAGGTGTGTAAGTGTGAGTGTGTGTGTGTGTAAGTGTGTGTGTGTGTGTGTAGGTGTTTGTGTGTGTGTGTGTGTGTGTGTATGTGTGTGTGTGTGTGTGTGAAAGAGAGAGAGTGGGTGCATATATTTTGGGAGAGGGGTTGAGAGGTATTGGTTGTGTTTTTATAATGTTTTCTTCTTTTCTCTTCAATAAGGATGCATGGCCTCACCAGCCTGTGATGATTGTTTGAATTCACATTCTGAAAAAACAAAATGAACAATACAGAGATGGAGAGATGGAAACAGAGAGAGAGAGAGAGAGAAAGAGGGGCAGTTATGGAGTGGAGATTGAGAATCAATGAGTTATAAAAAGACAAGAGAGAGAATGAGTGAGTGAGCGAATGTGTGAGTGAGCGTGTGACAGAGAGTGTGTGAGAGAGAGAGAGATCTGAGTGGTTGTGTTGTGCTGTAATCATGTGTGGAGGGAGGTGTGATCTATGGGAAGTGGATGGATGTATTTCCCTGAGTTTATTTCCCCTCCCTCCAGCCCAACAGAGCCCAGCACAACCCAGGAGAGCCCAATAGAGCCCAGCACAGCCCAGGAGAGCCCAGCACAACCCAGCACAGCCCAGGAGAGCCCAATAGAGCCCAGCACAGCCCAGGAGAGCCCAGCACAACCCAGGAGAGCCCAGCACAACCCAGGAGAGCCCAGCACAGCCCAGGAGAGCCCAGCACAGCCCAGCTCGGCCCGATGCTGCTCAGGGGCAGATGGGTCTCACTGCTTTCCCATTTCCCCTCTCCTCTCTGCTCCACTCAGGCTCCGCAAATTGAGATTGGTCACAGTTCCAGTTCAGTGTGTGCGGTCGGTGAGTGTGTGTGTGTCTGTCTGTGTGTTTTCATATAATCATATATATATATATATATATATATATATATATATATATATATATATATATATATATATATATATATATATATATAAGGTAGGTCTGTGTGGATGTAGGGCAAGAGATGTGCACTGCAGCATGGGTACATATATGATGCAGTATATATGCGTGTGGTGTGTGTGTGTGTGTGTGTGTGTGTCATGCATGTAAAGCTGTTTTCGGGTGTCTTTGTTTTAAACCAAGAAGGGCCACATGACCAACTGAAACTAGTCTAGAAATTAAATTATTATTAATTTTTAACCGTAAAATTATTGCTATCAAGCTGCATCTGTACTCCTACTGTACATGGTTGGGATCTACCAGAGCTGCATCTGTACTCCTACTGTACATGGTTGGGATCTACCAGAGCTGCATCTGTAACACAGTAGCACATCCCCTTCCATCCCTTTTATACTCTTATGCACTAAACACAACCGTATAATCATATTTATTTATATACTGTAATCATATTTGTGTAACAGGACAGTTGAATATGACACACTGATGAGTCTTCTCTCACTCCTCGTCAGTGTGTTCAACGTGCCTCATCTTAACACGTGGAACAGCTCAAACAGGCCACCGTTTCAGATACACACATAGGAACTAAACTTCAAATGCACACAGGTACATGTGACTACAGGTGTCGTGCGCACACAGGGCCGAGTGAAAAGAAGCTAATGGCAGGTGGTGGAGTTGCATAATGTGGCACAATTACTGTCTCCGCTGGGTGACGGACAGACAGAGGGACAGAGCAGCTCAAAGAGGCTGCTGATTGGACTAAATGTGGGCTATGCATTTTCAAAGGCAGAAATCCCTCTCTGATTGTCTATTGAGTTTTATAGTACTGTATTCTGAAGCCATTCATTACTTTGAAGCAGTTGCCATTTCCTTTTTCTTTTCCCTTTCACTCACACAGGGAGTCTGTCAGTCCGATAAACACTACTTTTGGAGGGATTTGCATAATTTCTACATGTGAGAGAGAGAGAGAGCGAGAGTGAGAGAGAGAGAGAGAGAGAAAGAAAGAGAATCATAATGACAGTGGTTTGGGGTTTTGCGCTGAAGCATTAGATTTAGTTCTTTTGAGTTCCACAGTTACAAACAGATTTCCTTCAGTTCGCTCTAATGCTCAGAACTCAACCCCCCCCCCCCCCACACACACACACCCCACCCCTCCTCTCTCTTACGGAAGTCCAAAGGGCTTGAATAAAAGACCTGCGCTTGTGTGACTGGCCAAATGATGTGCACTGCATCCTATAAATCCTGCAGCAGATCTGATAAGCTTGACCTCATGTGCATTTCTCACACTAAGCAGGAGGACCACGGTAGTGTTCGGGGGGTGGGGGGGAGGGGCATCTCTCCTTTGGTAGAGCAGAGAACCAACCCAGTCCAGTCCAGCCCCGAGGCAGAGATAACACAGAGTGTTTGCTTTGAAAAACTTTCAAACTTTCACTTGAAAGACTTAAAAGTTTGGGCAGCGGTGATTAAAAGCCAAGATTAGTCTAGACTAGCCCTCTGTTGAAAAGAACTGATTGGGTTGACAATGATTATGGAGGTTCACTATCATACCTGTCAACACGCCCGTTTTTCCCGGGTTTCTCCCGTATTTCAAGGTCATCTCCCAGCACCCTCCCGTTTTGTTATTTCTCCCGGAAAACTCCCGTAATTTGCATGGCCATCAAACTTCATTTTAAAATCATTAGTCCATCCATATTGTGTATGAAATACACCCTACACATACACAATCACTTAGTTTCAATTTCAACCGTTTTGTCATAGGCTAAAACCTGGCAACCCAAAACCCAAATAAGGAAGCGGGTGCCGACTGCGCAGCCTGAGTCTCGTCGTAAGCAAGCAGGCTAGTTGAATGGCCTACTCCAGAACTAGCTGTTGTGAAATTGTTGGGAATTTAATTGATTAACACATCACATAAACTGTTATTGAGTATTGTTGATACACTGAACTTGTGCCCTCGGAACCAAATCTGACAGCAATCAGCTTTGGAGTTTTGGAAGTAGGCTGCAGGCAGGCAGCTGGTGGATACATAACTGGCATGCGTAAGGTAATGGTAAGGTAAAAGCAACGACCGAAATGCAGTGTTGAAACATGTGTATGAAACGTATTAAATATGCAAACACAGATCCGGTATAAACACTGCCCCCCCCCCCCCAAAAAAAAATCTCCCGTTTTTGTAAAGCTAAATGTTGACAGGTATGTTCACTATTCTCTGTGCCATGAAATCCTAAACACCCAAAATGGCAGCAGGCTCACGTCTTCGTCTTGTTCTGATTCGGCCCAGGTAAGAGTCAGACACACACACACACACACACACAGTTGGGACAACCGTGGGGGCTTGTTTGGATTTATGTAAGTGTACGCACTAAAGGTTGGAATCTGAGAGACTGGATTAGGGTCTGATTTCAGATATTGATCATCAGCATTGCTGTTTATCTAACGAGTGGTGAATTTTGGCTTTTCAGTGAATCAATCACCCCCTAACAGGTCTGTCTCTGATCTGCACTGGTCCAGACTCCATACTGAATGCTGAGAGGCTGTCGGTCACCTGTCATCAGTGATGCTGAGCAAGCCTGACTATTCAATTCATTAAACACCGAAAACAGGTTTACTACTCTTCTCACTGCTTACTGCTCACCTGTCTTTTTTACCTTTTCAAAATGCAGGAGGACAAAAAGAAGGAGACAGGGAGGAAAATAATGAATTTTGAATGATCTTGTGCTCTTGGTAGTTATGCAGCAGCACTGTGTTTTTGTAGTCTTTTAGAGGCAGCAGAGGCAGCGCTGTGCTTTTCTAGTCTTTTAGAGACCGCAGAGGCTGCATTGTGTTTTTTCTAGTCTTTTAGAGACAGCACTGTGTTTTTCTAGTCTTTTAGAGACAGCAGAGGCAGCCCAGTTCCTTCCAGTTCACTCGGCCACAGAGCGTACTGTGTGCTGATTAGAGCTGATGATAGCTGAGCTGCGGTTTTAAAGAAACATTGTTAAAGAAACATTGTTAAAGAGTTTAAAACACATTTTCAGTTTTGAGGATACGAAAAAAAAACATCACAATGTGCACATATCCTTCCCGAATAGAAATTGGAATAACCCAGGCCTTCAGACTGCTTTGTGGTATGATGTGAAGTGATGTGATCTAATGTGATAGAGCCTATATCATCTGATGAGATCTGGTATGCAGTGAAGTGATGTGATCTAATGTGATTAGGGCTGTCACTTTACGTTCGAAAATTGATTGCACAATCGATTGGACCAACCAACACAAGTTTCGAAAACTAAAATAGGGAATCGATTTTAACCATATATGTACACTTCATTTTAAACGAATTAAACAAATAAAAAGATAGATGTAACAAAACCCACAAACAATCAGAAAATGAAAATAAAGAATTTTGAAAGTGCAGTAGGCATTGCAAAAGCTAAAAAGAAAATTCCCACCAATTTTACGCACCGGAAACAGCTGTTTCAGTCGGCTGCTGTGCTGCTGGTGTTTTGCCAAAAAATGGAGGACAACGCAATCAACCTGTGCGACATGAGAGAGACGAGTGATAAGCCCTAATAACTTGAGGAGTTCGATATGGAAGCACTTCGGGTTTTGGGTAGATTAAACTATGGAGAAGGACAAAGCGGTATGCAAACTGCCGTCGCGAGTTTCTACGTAGGCGAAAATTGTTTGACATTTTTAATCGTAAAACACAGCCACGTTAAAGCCTGCAGTAATTTTTTTCACTGATGTTATGGCAGTCCACTCTGCTTATTGTTTTTCGAGAATGTTGCACTCCTGTTTGTCATTGTGCACGAAACTTCACGCCAATAAATCATCAGAAACATTGCTGGCTTGTGCGTCTGTAAGTGCCCTCTACGTTCGTCCTAATGCCTGTTAGTTGTCCGTGGCCTGTATTTGGTGTTGAAAATGGAAACGTCTTTAGACATGGAAAATTGATTTTACAATCGATTCAATGAACACTTATGTCTCTCAAATCGAACGGGATTTTTTCACAAAAGTGACATCCCTAAATGTGATAGAGCCTATATCATCTGATGAGATCTGGTATGATGTCATTAATATGTGATGCAGCATATGACATGATCTCATATGTAAAACACACAACTGACAACTGTGGCATTT